>NC_090196.1:18830523-19113023 GCF_024679245.1 Pseudorasbora parva | reverse complement strand
ACCCGCGATTGATTTGACTATTATTTTTATATTATACATAGCCCGCAAGATCGGACGATACAAGCGTGAACTGCACGCACATACACGCGCGTGCCCCCGCCCTTCAGATGTCAACTAGAGAGAGAGAGAATAGCAGAACAAGAATGGAATATGATTCATCGGCCTACCGGGCTTTGCGAGCCCTTGCCCATATGTGTCCAGCGTGCTAAAGTTATGCTCTATTAGACACGTACACATAGGCAAAACGTCTAAAAAAAAAAATCTATAGCAATGCAACACTATTACATATAAAAACACGTTATACATTTTGCACCATTCCTGTCGGATCCAAATCCAGCATCGACCGGAGATTTGTTTACAAACGATCCCGCAGTGAAATGAAGTGAACATGTCTTCCCCATGTGAGCTGGAACTTAAAAATAAAAATAAAGTTTAACCACACATTTCTAATATTAGGATGAAGGAAGCTTATGCAGCGACTGTGTTCTTCCACAACCAGGAATAGCACAATATCATGTCATCTTCCTCGGCATGTTTATTGTTGTTGACCAGCTAGCACGAGCCCTCCATGAGTCGCTGGGCGTGGCTGCTGGAGCTGTAGAGGCGGTGTTTCGTCGCGCAATGACATCAGTATGAAGCACAGGACAGTTTGCTGAGCCTGGTGTCTATAAAAGCTTTTCTTTGACTAACAAGGAAGTTTTCAACTCTGAAACTTTCAGGATATTCTTATATTACCATGACCTTTTATATATCAAAAGCTCAAGGGAAAGTTTATTTCTCAAATCATCACCCCTTTAACAAAATGAAACTCTTTCTGGGTCCTCCTTGTTTGATAATCTCTTTTTGCAATGTCATCCTGCCTGTACCCCACCTCTAATGTTTTGTTCCCACATTTCCCCCACTTCACTTCATAACTCCAGTGGCCACTGTAGTTTAGTGAATGCACTTTCTAACAGGGCTGTCAGTGACACACAAAGCTGGTTTTGCTGCTGCTGCTTTTTTTTGTGTGAGGTTATGGCCACAGTGGTGTGAGTGTCAGGGTGAGGAGAGGTGAGGACTCTCTCTGCATTCTGTGCCCAGCAGCGCTCACTCCGAGCGGGGGAACAGAGGACGCACAGCCCCCTCCTCATCCACCCCTCCCGGCATGGCTGGCTCTGTCACTGCCTGCTAGGGTGAGATGACTTTACCTGCGGGCTGTGCTTTTTGAAAATCGCTCGCTCTCTCATTCTCAAACACTCACTCACTTTCTCTCTCATTCCCTCGTGAAAAGAAATTGAATTAAGCACCCAGATACGGCGAAAGCTCTGAGTTATTTGCTGCATTGAAGCTGTGCATGATGTTCGGAGCTTCATTTGCTCTATAGAGCTCTTCAGGGCAGTTTGGAATGAATGTAAAATACACAGCATACAAATATTTGAAAATGATAATTCAAGTAAAAGAATGTGATACACAGTAATACTTATTCGGGGACTTGTTATTCACAGACCTAGACAATGTATGTCTGTTTCGCATGAATGGTTATGATATGCAGTTGAGATATTGATTGAATGTTCTTGCCTTTCAGATGCAGCAGCAGGAGCTCGCCCAGATGAGACAGCGGGATGCCAACCTTACAGCCCTTGCTGCCATTGGTCCCCGCAAGAAACGCAGGCTTGACTCTCCTGGGGCCCCAGCAGGTGCAGAGGTAAGATCCTTAGGCCCTTATTTATGTGGACCTCCTAACTAAGGTTCATTTGAGCCAAAGCATGTCAGCTACTAAAATGCTAAAATGCTAAAAACTACAACGTTTCTCTCACAAAGTCTTTAAAAAGGTATTCTTCAAACCCTGCAAATGTAGATATAATAGAGTAGAAAAGTAAATCTTAAGATTAAATTGTCATTATCCATAGCAAATTTAAAGAGTTTTCAAGTTTAATGTAACACTGTCTAACATTGTCACACTTTCAGTGTGCTTGGTTGCGTTACTATTTTTCCCAATAATTTTGTCTATCATCTATTAATAAAGAGAGAAAGTGTTCAAAGCCATAAACCAATCTAACCAGCTCTGAGATGGTTCATATTACAAACATTAAATGGAATAAAGATTTTACAAGATTGTTTTCTTATCTTCTTATCTACTAAAGGCTGTGAATATTGTCAAAAACTATGGTAAAACTTAAATATTTTTGCTTTTGGATACTGATTGTTGCACTCACAAGCCTATAATATATGGCCATAATAAGTGCCCCAACCAGTGACATGCTCAATGGATTCTTTGCTTGAGCAAAGCTGATTTGTGCTAATTTAGTAAATCAAGCAAGTGTCATTTCAGTTCTATGTAAATACTGTGACTTCACATGCTGCCGCCCATGGCATATTATCAATAAGAGACTTGCCAGATGATATCACATGTAAACGATCATTACCTCTATTAACATTAGCAGTAGGGGCTGCCTTCTAATGACCAGCCACATGGTTTATTTCTCCTCTTTACTTGCAATGCAACAATATGCTGCTGTGGAGGGCACTAAATGTCCCTTTATGGAGAGCATAAATAACCAAATAAAAGCATTATTTCTGCTCTATGAATGCACTGCCGACCTCTTTCACTATGGATTACCTTCATCCACCCACATAAAACATAACCAAACAGATCAGCAAACAAAACCAAACTTTGATTACACAACTCATGCTTTCAAAGATGCCTTATTTGTGTCACAGGTAAGAGTGTTTGCATCCATTGCGTCTAGAATGAAGGCAAGTAGATGTCTTCTCTCTTCATTTTCGTTCCATCATTTCTGTCTTTCACATCAAACTCAACGTTGCCCTCGGCAGTGCCTCCCCCAACATGTGCAGAGAAACATGCGCATGCGCGCGCACTGCCTCGATGTGGAGCAAAGTGAATATGACTTTTCTAAAGGGGTCGGTCCTCGCCCAGAGGTCCATGGCTGGGCTTGCACTGAAGGGTCCAGTCAGAGATTTCATCACAGCAATGTGCCTGAAGGGCAGCATGGCCTGGAGCGGGAGGCAGCCATGTCATAATGGCTCCACTCATTCTTCCCCCCCACCCCTGTGTCTTGACAGCAGAATACCTCGTCCTTGCTCCCTGTTCGCTCTCCGTAAGCTTCCTGCGGTTTTGTTCTGCGAGGAACTTATTTCAGGGACGTAGAGATAAAAAACTTAAGTTCTTGTTTGCAGCAGTTGAGGAAAGGGTGCAGTTTTTTGCTTGCCCTTTGTCTAGGCTCAACGCCCTTGAGGCGGTTTGTTGTTTGATTGCTATTCCGTCTGTCTTTGGGTTGATGAAGCGTTTAGGCCAGAGGGCAACCCTGCAGGACTGCTTGAGGGTAGATTAGTCACAAGGGCAGGTGATGAGGACGTTTCTGAAGGGCGAGTTTTAGGGCACGCTGTAATAAAGGCCGCAGAGTTCCTGTGGGCCTGCATACCAGACTGAGCCTGGGGGCAGATCACACATGTGGGTTCAGAGTTGAGCTGTCCTAACATGGGCAGCCCATATTAACATGTTCATCCTAGTCCTGAGGCCAGGGGGAAGAAGGGGACAACGGATTGAGAAACAATCCATGTGGAAAAAGAGGAAGAGAATATGTTTTTGTATTGTCTGTTGCACTTCTTGTACTGTTATAGCTTTATAGTTGAAGATCACCGAGATTCTTGACACAAACTAACCGTGAGGATCTTCTCTGCCCGCATGTGTTTAAGTGTAACATTGGTTTTAACTTTAAGTTCCATTTGTGAAAAGTGAGTGTTACGCACCTTCATTGTGTTCTAAACCTTTTTGACTTCTCTGAAACAAAGACAAATTGAAGATACGGATGCACAATTGATCAGTACAAAAATGTCAGGTTTTTTTTCATATTGTGTCTGTGCACATCTTATATTATTACTACTATTATTATCAAGATCACAATGATTCTTGGCATCCACTAACCACAAGCAAATTCTCAGCCTGCATGCATTCTGTAACATGTTGGCTTTAACTTTCAGCTGAAGTCAAGAAAAGAGAGTATTGTAAGTAGGAAAAATGGAGACGAAAGGCAAGAAGAAATGTGTATCTCGTACAGAAAAGGAGAATGAATATACGGTTGCCCTTCCCTGCAGCAGAATTAACAGGCATCACATGGAAAACAATCTCAGCCCCGGCTATGAAAGAGAGGAGAGGGCCATTAAAAGCAGCCTGAAGGGATGGACTGGACCCAATATCACTAAAGCAAGCTCTCACTCACTGAAGTGAGGGCTCGCTCACAGGCAAAGAACCGTGCAGAGTTCTATAGCCACAATTAAAATCTCCCCCTCTGCCAGATCGGCCAGAGGGCAGAGACTGAATGGGGGGAGGGAGGGGGGACGTGGGGGCAGACATGGAATACCAAAGGCAGATTGAAATGTGTAGCCAGTAATGAGCTCTACCAAAGCACAGCTTTTTGTAGCAGCGGTCTAAAGTTTAAACATTACCAGTCATTGAACTGAGAGTGTGGTTGTTCTGTATGTATCGTTAAAGGGACTGTTCATGTGAAATTTACCACTGTCATCTTTTACTCACCTTCATGTTATTTTAAACCTGTATAACTTCTCTGCAACACAAACTGCATATAGGGATGCACAATAGATCATTCATTTATTAAATATTATATTATACCATATATATATACCCCTATCACTATTTCCCCTATTTTAACATTTAGATTTACTTCATCTAGATTATTTAACGCTCTCTTGAAGTCAATCTTTAAAAACACTACAGTTTAAAGCTTGTGTGAAAATAACCTGTTTTTTAGGCATGTTATTAATCTTCATTGTGAACAATTTATCTGTGTCTTTTTTGCCATTTTGACCTCATATTTCTTGAATATTGTCAGGAAGTTGACAGATCTCTCGATGCTTGTTCTCTAGTTATGTTCTCTAGAGATTTCTCGAAGTATGCCAGACCATCTTTATTTATTTAGTCTGCTTAAACTCATCCCTTTAAAAAAAAAATCAGTCCCATCATACTTTTTTTCATTTTGTACAGTAATCCACAATACGGAAGAAAAAATTCATTGTTAAGTACATTGGTACTTAAATTTTTAGCAAAACATTTTTAAGTGATTTGTTTTATTAATTTTATTCAGATAAAAATGTCAGTGAAAAAAAAATCATATATAAAAAATCAGTGCATCCATTAATATCAGTAGACTCCCATCATTGTCTGTCCACTAACACCTTAACCTTTGGCATACACATTGTGCTTTATCTCTGTGGTTTCTTACCGTTGAGTAAAGTTGGATCATTAATATAAAATTCACACAGATTCTCTTGTTTCCTGTGGCAGATTTTGCCGGTTGATTGGAGCTCCAGTGTTTTCTCATTCACGGTGATGTGATGAGTCTTGTGTGCACTATCTGCGGGTTATCTGCATGTGTTTTGACATGATAAGAAGGAGCATGAAGAGTCTGTTATCAGTTTGTAGGGGTTGTGCGGAATAACGTAATGCCAAAAATTGCCTCTTTCTGACCCTAGGCTACCATTGAAAGAAGTGGAAGGTCTTTGTTAGCGGTTAGGGCTTTGTAAGAGTGATGATGTGTTCTGTTTTTCTTAATTTTGTATTGATCAAGTCATGCTTTGACAAGCATTTTTTCATCTAATGTGTTAAGGGAGGTCAAATTGGATTTATTTGTTAAAAGTCAAACCAGAAAAATCTTAGTGTCTGATTTTAAATTGTAAAGCTAGTTACTGAAAATTCTACTGAAGATAAGTCAGAAGTGATGTATTTTTTAGTTTTTACTGCAATTTGACCAATTTGTGCCTGAGTTTACAGTAATTTAGTTTTATAACCCTGATTTATCCATGAAATATTTCTTTGTAGATCTGGATATTACTGCTATATAATTAATTTCAGTACATAAACAATGCTAATCTTTTTTGTGCATCATTGACATTTATTAACTCTTAACATATATAGTATAATGCTTGCTTTAAAAACAATCTGTAAATCTTGATGGACTTGCTGTAGTTTGTACTGGGAGTAGACACAATGGAAAATCCCTTGCAATATGTAACTATGATCAAATGAAGAGCAGGGCCTCCAGAATATTTTCAGTCCTTCTTGGAATACTGTTATAAAAGTCTTGATGTGTGAGAAGTGGAATATTGCATCATTCTCCATGAGGAAAAGTGCCTTGAAGGATGAGAGAGATGGAATTTGCTATTCCTACTGTGTGCTTGAGAACTTCACATGATGGTTTGGGTTTGATGATGCTCAGATTGGGAACTTGGTGAGACCATAAATGCATCTGACCTTATCTTGGAATAAAACGTAACATCAAACCATATACCTGTCTCAATTTAGGAGAAAAGAAGAAACATGGATCTTCAGAACTTGCCATTTTGCAATTACCATACATTTCATCTTGAGAGTACTTTCAGTGTACTTTTACTATTTGCTGTTCTTTGTTGCTTGTGATCATCTTTTTTGTTATCTACCTTCAGTTCCAATAATAACAGCACAATAGACCTCAAAGAGGAACGTTTGTTCAGCCATCAACTCTTTTAGAATGCAAGTGCATGCTTTTTGCCAGCTTATAATGATGCCCCTCTATTTTGCCCACATCAATGAAAAAGCATTCGGCTCCGTCAACAAAGTCAAGCCTTTGGCGCTTTTAAGATGCCCATCTCAGAAATTAATTACCTCCCTTGTTAATCTTCACTAATTAAAATTGTAAGTTTATTGGTTCATGATGGCCATGGAAGGACAACACTCACCAAGTTCCCTCCAACTGCAAGAGTTTTGAGAAAGTTGGCTTTAGTGACACCAATCAGAACAGTAGGAGACTCTTGGATTCTCCTACTGAGTTTTTACCCTTTTTTTTTAAAGAATTTTACTTTTGTACCCACATATGGTGACATCCTTTTCTTTCTTCCTTTTTGTTTTGGGAAGAAAGAAAACAGTTGGTCCAAGATTAGCTGCAGAGGTTGCCTACATGTAGACTAATCCATTAGTGTGGATAGGTTATTGGCTTCCTTTCTGCTGCTCAAATGGAAACCCATTAACGGAGGTAATGTGTGCCTCTGGCGGAGCCCACGGCACGGAGGCAGTGGAGGGTGTATGTCTCATGGAGAAAACACACACTGGTGTTTAGAAGACTAACAGTCTCCTGAACCGATGAGCCAAATATTTCTTTCACTGTCACTTTCTTTCAGTTTTTTTTTTCCGTAAATTTTTATACTTGTCCTCTTTTAACTCTTTTCTCTGTCTTTTACTCTATATATCTTATTCTCTCTCTCTCTCTCTCTCTCTCTCTCTCTCTCTCTCTCTCTCTCTCTCTCTCTCTCTCTCTCTCTCTCTCTCTCTCTCTCTCTCTCTCTCTCTCTCTCTCTCTCTCTCTCTCTCTCTCTCTCTCTCTCTCTCTCTCTCTCTCTCTCTCTCTCTCTCTCTCTCTCTCTCGCGCTCTTTTGCTTTCTCCTGACGCTCCCTGGCTGACACTGGCTTGGGTACAGAGTCACATTGATCTGTGAAAAATCCTTCAGGCAATCATGAAATATTAAATTCAAGTCATACTCTACCACTTCTCTCCTTTCTCTCTTTCGTTCCCTCTCTCCCTTTATCGCTTTCCTTCACGATTCGCCATGTCCTTCCTTGCATTTAGTTTGTTCGCACTCCATTTCATCAGTTGGAACAAGTTACAACCTTGCACAAGTCACACAGGCTGATCTCTATCTGCGTTTTAAGCGTTTGCTTAAATCTTAACTGTAAACACCTTTCTGGAGTCTACCTAGGTTGGTAGCGCTGGTACCTACCTCAGTTGCAAAGCACTCTTATTCAAGGATTCAGTAGCATTTATTTGTTGATACTATAAAAATAAAAACAAAATTGTCTAATTTATGTAAATCATCAGATTTGTATTATTATGTTGGTATACACATTGTGAACATTATCACAACCACAATACCAATTGAGGAAACGTTGATTTTGTCAATTGATATATTTGTATTCCTCATTTGTTATATACATTGCGGTCATTAATTTCTTTATATTTATTCGTATTGTTGTATTTAAGAGGAAAGAGAGTGCAGATCTGTTTCCGTTGTATTTGTTGATAGTTTGAAAGAGTAAAAACATCTGTGAATCTAAATGGTTATATATACATTGTCTTAGATTTCCTGTCCTTAATTTTTTTTTAACGTTTTTCTTTCTCCCCCACTGCCAGATATCTGGATGGTGTGTAAATAATCTGTTTCATATTACCGCAATGACCCTCTATGTGTGTAGAAGCCAGAGGGGTATTGGCACCATCTTCGCTTACCCTCCTGATTCCCCAAGCTGTTCAGCTACCATTACAGCTCATGCTATTGCTCTTTATACATTGTGTTTATTCTGGATTGAAACACAGTAGGAGTGCATTGCACCATTCGTAATGGAACGGCAACATTGTTTATGTTAAATCCATTCCGTTGATAAACAATGTCATATCAACTTAAATTTGAGACACAAAATCAGTAGTAGTGGAGACATTCCCCAACCAGTCCACTGTAATGGAACATTTTGTACTCCAAAATAGAGACTGTTTTAAAGACCATCATGCTACAATCTTTGTTGAGCTACTTCATGTGTTTGTATAGCATCACCCTCAAGCTTAATGTGTACCTTGTAGCCATGTAAGCTGTTGACAAGTGCTCTTTTTTTTATACAGGCAACACAATGTGGGAGAGCTGTTTGAATTGCAGGCAGATGTAGGCAGAATGTTCATTCTCCCGCAAGTGCAGCCTGAAGCATCCCAGTTCTTTGTGCTGAGAGAGTGAAACGGCGAGAAAGGGTTATGCTGTTTCTAAAATGTGTGCAGAGTATTTGTGAATTTGCACCGTGGATATTTACCACACAAATTTGACATGGATACATCGTCAGATTGTCAAATGAGACACTTAAATTATGTTTTATACTGGAAAAAAACAGAGTCGGAAAATCTGATGTCGTCAACTCCTACAGCCCAGATGAATCACAGTATGTGGCATCTTCTGACATTCATATCTGACCCAAGTGTTCGGCATACATGCTACACTTTTGTTAGCAGTGATTATGGCAGATTTGTGGTTGTCACACATCTTTTTGTCATGTCCATTATGTGGTTGTTAGGGTGTTTCTATGGTTAAATTAGTGTTTTAACAATTTTTTTAACAACTGAATAGAAACATGCTAAAACCACACCAAACCACCACAGAAAGGCAATAGCAACCACCCAGAATGCCCCATGTCTACAGAGGATCTAGTATTGTCTACTCCATTAGTGGCTGAAACTCTCAATTCGATTTTTAGTAAATGAAGGGGGAAAAATAATTTGGTGGCATGTTGGATTCAAAGTTTGTTGTAGTATATTTGTCAATTGGACTAGCGTGTTACACTATGCTACTTTTTGTTGTGTCTGTACTTAATTATGTGGTGAGGTAATGATGGAACACCACAAAACCTCACATGCTTTTGTTTTGGTCGGGACCGCAGGCATGGTTTTTATCACAGTTCTGCCCCTCAGCTCCTCAACTTCACTGGAGGCTAAGGAACTGCAGCTTTGCCACTATTTCACTAATTAGAAAATCCCCTTCCCCACAGCAAGACTTTTTAATTATGTGTAGTGTCAACTACTTTACAGATTTAATCCATGGTTAATACACACTGAACCACTAGGATTGTATATTAAATGGGTTGGAAAAGTGACCATGGTCTTAACAGCTTTCGTAGCACCATCTCACAGTCTTAAAAATATAGTTTCCAAAATGGGTTTTCACAGCAATGCCATAGAAATACTATTTTTGGTTCTCCAAAGAACCTTTGTGTATAGGTCTTAAAAGAAAGTATTTTCTTAGTATGAAGAACATCTTAATAATCTAAGGAACCATTTGTGCAATGGCATGGTTCCGTGAGTTAAAGGTTTTTATTTTTATCTCGGGATCTTCTTCGAGGAAGATGTTGCAGTTTAAGCGGCCTGTTTGAAGTCCCACCATGTCCCTCATAGTTTTGTAATTGCACAAGGTTAGATGGTCCTGGATCAAAGTAAAAGACTGCCATGTAAAAGCCGGCTAGTACAGGGTTAAAGTGAAGTGGAGCAGGGTTGCGTAGCCCCAGGCGGCAGTTCTGCTGAGACTGGGCTGTGTTTGTGCAGAGGCAAGGCGAGTCATTTCCCCAAACGCTGGAGACACAGAACCCTCAGGCACTCTCTAACCTTTAGAGGCCAGAAGTGCTCACAGTCGTTTGGAGGAATAAGGTGGAGTAATAAGGTTTTTTTTTTTTTTCCTTCTCCATTTTGTCTTAAGAGGGTTTTCTCTGTGGTGGTTTGGTCACTTTGAGTTGAAGGGCTTCTCAATTCTAGGGTAGCAGCTTTGGAGCAGAGCTGCTTCTTGCATGACTTGTGTTTGTTTTTAAGACCTTCACGTCTGGTTGAAGGATACGTTTCATCCCGTTCTGCTCAATTTATGGCTTTCAGAGACCTACAAGTGTAAGCTGCCGCATCTCTTCAGGGTTTGGAGTCAGTTCCTCTGGAGGTGTTTGCTGTCCTACACACAGTGAACATGCACAAACACAACTCAAGGGTTTATAACACACTTTAACCCTAATGACACTCGAAAAGATAGCTTGTGCACCCTACACATTCCACTCCACAGCTAATGTGGTTTAAAAAATACATTTCTCTCAGTGCCTGGGGCATGTTAATGCTCACATCTGTAATATATTCATCCATATCTTTACACATTTATGCAGGCTTAACAAGCTCCATCTCTAACGCACCACTAGGATAGTGGCAAAATGCCCTGAGCGTGTTCACCCACACATGCTAACTGTGAAGCGCAGTCTTCCTGTACTGCAATATCGAGTTGAGCAAGTAAAACTGTCTCTTACTAAAGGCTAGAGTTTAGGTGATTACATATTGGATTTTTATTTAAAAAAATGAATTTGTTACTGAGATCAGTTTTGTTTTATTTTATTACGGGTCATTGATAAATATGTAGTTAAATCAAGCAGCAAGTTCTTCGAAATGTTGTCTTTGTATCTATTATGGTTTTGAAAAACTTTTAGACCATTTTCAAGAAAATATGTGAAACTGCCATGTGCAAAGTAATAACATTTTCTTAATACCTTAAATACATGCAAGTGTATACATCCTACTTATTTTTCAAAATTTAAAATCGTTAGGGGGGAGTTCTTGGGACAACTTGTTTCGGGTAATTTTAGGGCTTTAGTTGCCAGGTAATATTTAGATTTTTTATGAAATATATATAAAAAAAATTTTTTATCAACAACAACACTGGTTGGTTTTACTACATGCACTTGCAAAAGTTATATAATTTTAATACATAAGAAATTAATGTTTTAACGAAATTGCTTTTTGTTTTCCTCAAAGAAAGTAATTTTGCCAAACTATAGTTTTTCCTTTCAACAATTTTCTTTATTATAATATCAGGACATGTTTTTCCACCCTTGTGGTTTTTGTTACTCTTATGCACGCTTTAACAATATGACATTTTTTGAATAAGATGTCATTGACCCATTTATTGGAAGTTCAAGACCTGATTCATAAATGTTTATTGATTTGATGCTTTCAGACCATTACGTGGTGTCAGATCTTGAAATCTCGCACTAGCTTGTTACGGTTACACACATGCACGTGCGCGCACGCACGCATGCACACATACAGTGCTCTGTATTGATTTCAGGTTTATTTAAGTGTGTGCATGGTGCAATATATAACCAGTGGCTTACTATCACATGATCATATCTTATACTCAACTTCCTGGAACGGTCTTTTCTGGGTGTGGTTAAATTTTGGCATTAATGTCTGATTTCAGTATCGCATTTCATTCTTCCCTTAGTGCTCCTAACAATTTTCAAATAATGAGCTAACATTAACGCTGTACAAGGCCGTGCACCCGCACCGACCTGCCCGCGTAAACATGTCCTGAACTTTGCCAGCCCTGGGTGTGTGTGAGAGTTGGAATCATCCAGGGTGTGTAAGAGCATGTATGAGGGTGATATAGATCCCACAAAGCTGCACGTTGTTTCTTTAGGGTGTGGTGTGTGTTTTGTGCCCAGAGGCCGTCTTACACCTTCTCACGTATACTTAGTATTCAGTGAAGGCTGGAGACCCTAACCTCATTCCAGCCGAGTGATGTTATTGACCCCTTGTACGGCCGACGAACAGTGTTGTGCAAGTTACTTCCAAACTGTAATATATTATAGATTACTTATTACTGCTTTTTAAAAGTAATTCATTACATTACAATATTACTGTCTCAGAATTGTAATGCGTTACATTACTCCTGTATTACTTTTGAGTTACTTTCACCAAAATAACTTCAGAAGTAGCTCTTAACATTCTAAAATGTAGGCAGAGAGCATTTTACATCCAGTAGAAGGCGATATGATGAAGCATAATGACATGGGCCATCCAGGCTAACAATAGAGAATTGTCTAAAAAGGGAATGCTCAAGACAATGCAAGAAATCATGACGATCCAACTCTGTTATAAGTATTATTTTAGAGGTAAAGTGATTATCTGGCAATATCTGGGAATAGCTTGTGTTCATAGACACAACAGAACTGTGTAAACTCTAAGTTATGACAAAATGCGCATTTTTTCTTTTCTTATTGTTGCGACATATTTGCGAGATAGTTATTTCGGTTTTAGAAAAAGGTTGTATTTGACTGCATTTGCTACATTCCTACGTTCTTGTCCTTATCTCTGATAAACTAAGCAATGCGCATCCATCTCGCGAATGTACAGTAGGGATGAGACGGTGGGGACATTTTCCCAACGGTTAATCATAGTGTGATGACATCACCGGTATCTGGGCTTTTAAATCACTATTCTATCTAACCGAAAGGAACATGCGCACCGCCGCTTGGGCATCAATAACGGGAGCGGATGCAAAGCGAGTGCTTTCAATTAATTCTTATAAAAGTTAAGCTTCCATATGAACTGAAAACGCGCCAGTGCGCGCACACCATGAATGACAGCTCGTTAGTAAATGCGCGCTCTTTGCGGACCAGCAGATTTTTAGTTTCGGTTTAAAATTAGCCTATTATTCTTAATGAAATACACAACACAATGACAAACCCCCTTTAATAGGCGCTTTTACATTTCACTTTAAAACCAAATCTTCCGCGATCATCTGTCAGCTCAAGATCACCAGCTCGCTTAGCAGACACCTTCAGTTTTTATTTGAACGGCCTGTTCTCTAACTGAACTAAATTACTTTATTATTATAAAAAATCTAAACGACGGTGTCCCGGTGTGCAGTAGTCTTATTCTGTCATCTTCACCCAAGTGTTGTTTATAGGCATTAGGCCTGTAGTTTGGCTCTGCAGCGCGCGCCTTCTCTCGTCCGTCCTTCGACGCGCTTGCCGTTGTGCTATTCTTTGAAACGACAGAGCCTTTAAACCTTCTTTAGACACTTTTCTACTGGCCAGCACGAGCACAGAGGCTGAAATCATGCCTGCAGCACTTCTGTAAAATCCGCAATAAACACGTACGCCTTCACTGGACTATATCACACAATATCCAAATGTACACCAGCAAGAGGGAGATTAATTGAAGTACTGAATTGAAGGAAAATGAAGTAAATCACTATACAAAAATATGTCAGCTGTCATTTAGTATTTAATTACTAACCTGGACACCACACACGGCTATTGAATGACCACGAACAGGTAATAACTTGCATTTTTCATGCGTTAATGTATCGCGTCTTTTTTTCCTTTTCCTTTTATTGTATTTTTTTTGGGGGGGGGGGGGGGTAACGCAAGCGTTACTGGAAATGTACTGAGTAAAATATTACTGAAAATTGATTAGTAATGCCTTACACTACTGCGTTACAGCAAAAAGTAATAAGTTACTGTAATGTATTACTTTTGTAATGCGTTACTCCCAACACTGCCGACGAATACGATACACATGCGATCTTCCTCCCTCCTCCAGTAAATTGGATGTAAGGTCTTTCCCCTCAAGGTGGACTACGTAAATAATTTTAATGTGGTGACAGCTGCTCGTGAGCCCTCCGTTTCATCATCTTGACTAGTAATATCGACGCATAGCTTTTATTGGAATGATCTTTGTTTTTTCGTAAGAGTTTGGCTGTGATCTCACTCTTTCCCTCTCACATTTGTTCGAGTCAAACCTGAAGAGGAACTGCTTTGAGATACTGTAGTTGAGATCAAAAGTCTGCTGCCCGGGGCATGAGGTGTGGTTCTCTAGCCCCGAGCTGAGAACAGATGATCACATGTTGTGCAGGTGTGCTGACAAACACACAAAAAGCACAAAACCAGAGGATCTCTGATGACTGCTAGGGTTTTACTGCAAACTACTGCAGCTAGTATCCTACTGCAACTAATCCAGTATTTGAAAATAGATTGTATAATGTATTTTTTATTTTAAATTACGGTAAACACAAACACAAAATAATGTGACCTAATATTTGAGAAAATAAATAAATAATAATTTTAAATGTAACAAAATAATCTTTCAATCTAGTCTTTTATAATAAAAAATAAATGTTATTTTAGGAATTTCGTTTTACCGTAAAATTTTACACAATCCAATCTAATCCAATCTTTGAAAATGAAAAAGTTTTAAGCTGTTTTATTATTATTATTATTATTTAAAAAATGTAATAAAAAAGTTGTGAGTGTAATTGCAGGGCAAAGATTTTATACAGTAAAAGTTTGGCAACAGCAAAATAAATCAAAATAACAGCAGATGTTTTTTTTTTCTTTCTTCAAAATAATTGTTTTTCCAACTGTGGGCTCTTTACAGTTTAATAAAATTAAAATAAAAAACAGCCTACTTTATGTAGAAACCATTTCATCAATCATAGCCTTGACCAACGTTTATCAACCTGTCACACCGACCTAATGAATTCTTTGATTATTCCCATTCAGTTTCCTGCGGGCTCCTCTGGATCAGCGACCGGCTCTACCTCATCCTCCTCATCTTCAGTCCGGCAGACCCGTCAGCGCATCACCCGGGTCAACCTCAGGGACTTGATCTTCTGCATGGAGCAGGAGCGAACCACAGCCAGGTCCATGTTGCTCTACAAGGCCCTTCTGAAGTAGCACTGATCCAGTGAGATTGCATCCACCCTAATGGTACACCACCTGCTCGACTCTCAACGTACAAGTCTTCCCCTCCTTCTCCGCATTCATCTCCGGTTTGTGCCTTCAGACTCACCTGTGGCATGAACTCTTTGATCAGTACGAGCGTGTTGCTGTGAAACTTCCAAACGTGGCCGTTCTGGAGATGAGAAGGGTCTGGAAAAGCACGTGAGCCAGCGGCTGTGGACACCATGCGATTATCCCTTTGGGCGACCCTTTTATGGTTTTATTTCCCCTTTGTTTCGGATTAATGAGCCATCATTTTGAGCAATGTTGATCTTTTTATTCATTAACTTGAACTCGGACTGGTTTTACGTTTCAGCATAGAGATTGAGATTTGTTTTATATAAATAGTGGCTGGACTTGTTTTTAACAGAAAGCCTCATTTGCAATAGAGACACTGGAAATGTGAACGCAAAGTTTTAGAGGTCTAACGAGTCGGGAGTATTTTTAGTAACTTATAAGTAGCGCATCTTTAAGTCTCTGAGGAAACGTGTGGATGTTTTGGGGGGTTTTTTTGTTACAGATTTATGCAAAATGAAGAAACTCTGTGTTGTAAAACACTGACTGTCTTTCATCCTATTGGATGGTCTTTTGAAATTCAGTGACAGTTTTGTCTCGCACACTCAGTGTGGGGTTATATGTGTGTACGGTTTCACTAGTGTCTGTGTTAAGTATACTGTGAAATGGTGCCTTAAGTGGCCCTCCTAGGGCACCATTGTTTTTGAAACAAATCCACGGCATGGAATTATCTAATATGCTAATACTAATATGCATCGCTTCAACAACGATTCTAGAGCAGGATCTCTCGTAACTTATTTGTGGAAAAATGGCAGGTTGTACGTATTGTTAATTTGACCGTTTTTTTATTTTTAAATGCGTTAAAAATTAATGGGGTGGTTTTGACAGACTGCAGTAATGATTTTAAAATACTAATGTTGCATTTTGGATCCTGAACTTTGTGTATACAATAAATTTAGTATCTGTCATTGGGCATTATTTTATGTCTCAAATAGCGAATATTTGTATACTGCCCTTTATGACATGCAGTAGGAGAGGAAATGGCATTGTTTGACATGTGCGTTTTGGCGTTGTACAGATGTATGTTGGGAGACGGTCAACGTTCATGTCGTGTGCAATGATTCCTTTGAGATCTGAGGCTAAATCTTTTTCCATCACTCAGATTGCTTTTAATTCGTATTGTTTGTGCTGACGTTTGGACAAACAGTATTGTTGATCAAGGGATTGTCTTTTGTCTAAAAAAACATATCTATTAGAATTTCTATTTTTGCTAAATTTAACAATTTTTGAATGTTTGGTTGGTTTGGAAAAAAATGCTCATCTCTATTAAATTTGTACTTTTGTAAAAGAATAAAGTTCCTAATTATACTTCTGGCATGACTTTCTTTGATGTTTTTTTTTTTAAACATTAAGTCAAAATGAATACACTTTCTTATTGTGCAAGATTTACAAACAATCTTGATAATCTTTCATGATGCGTCAACTTTATTTGGCTGTTGGTTAACGTTGATCATAATACGTCCTTGCATTTTGACAGTAGTTATTGCGCAAATTTATGCTGTTGACTTAACTGGCGGATAAAGGATCAAAGAAATGTGGCAATTTTCAGTCCTTCTATATATTAAGTGTCTTTAAATTTTTAATTTACAGGATTTGTACAGTCATGAAAAACCTGTAAAATTCATGATAGTTAAAAAAGGCAATTTCTAGTCCTGGAAAAGAAAATCAAATTCAAAATAAGTCATAGAAATTTGTTTCAAAATATTTATATAATGTTAATATTATGTTTAAGTGACGATATTGGTTAAACAAACTACAATCCTTAATGTTCATTCAGTCAATCCGACTGCGGAATTCCATCAATTTCGTTATGTGGCGTTGAGCATTATAACCAATCACGCACCTTTTCGTTGAGCTTTTGAATGTGATGGCCAATCAAACGCGTTCAGATTAATCATTGCCGAAATGTTTTTTTTTTTGTGCGCTGATTGAATTCTGACAAACTTTACAATCATTGACAATAATGACCCTGTAATGAGTTCCTGTTCATTTTATAACTTTTGAGTAACATTCAACAGTCTGTAAATAAACATTTATGCTATTTTAGATGCAGCTTCACCATCCCCCTTTGCAGTGTAAAGATGGCTTTTGTTAAGGTAAAATTGCACTGGTAACTGTCTAAATAGCATTCTGACTGAAGTAATTGGTTAAATTTAAGTATTTTACATAAGACAACACAGGTAATCATAAAAATTGCCCTTATCAAGGTTAAAAAATAATAATAAAAATAAGCCCCTGGAAATCAAGTGCAAAGCCCTTAATGGAAAGGTTCATTTCTGCCCCTGGCATGGAGTAACATCTGGTAGTTGCAGTTTGTTGCTTGCAGGTGTAAATTGCAGAAGTTAAAAAATAAACTTGACTGTTTTAGGGGAATTCAAATAGGGATGTTATCCTGATAATGTACTATCCAATGAGATTCATGGAAAATAGGAAGCAAAGGTATATTAAAATCTTTGTTAGCAAAGTGTCTGGCACTGCCACCTTGAAAGGTTACGGTTACTGTCAGTGTTACAGGACACTTTTATTTACATATTTAACATTGTTGCCTCCCATTGATGTGTGTTAATCTGTTGCTACACCGCGGAGGTCTGAGGATCAGACACATTATTTTATCTAACCGTCTAACTGGTGTCAGCGCTATTTAAATAAAGTTTATTTTGTATTAAACTGAATAGCTTGTCATTAATTTAAGATGTGCTGTGATTTGACATTTGAACATGGACTCATTTTACTTGTATACACACATTTCATGGAACTTCATAAATATTTGCTTCAAGTCATGGAAATATATGGGTAGAAATGCGCCTGAACCCTGGTTAGAGTATAGCGTTAGAGGATAACATTAGGGGAATGTTAGAATATAATGTTAGGGGCACGTTAGAGGATAATGTTTGGGGAATGTCGGAGTATAATGTTAGGGGAATGTTAGAGGATAACGTTAGTTGAACGTTAAAGGATGTTTTGGGAGATTGTTTTTGTTAGACTATAACATTTTATTCTAACGTCCCCTAAAATTGGAGGATAATGTTACACTATATAACGTTAGAAGATAATATTAGAATATAACGCTAGCTAGAGGATAATGTTAGGGGAATGTTAGACTATAACATTAGAGGAAAATGTTAGAGCATAACGTTGTAGGAATGTTAGACTTTAACATATGGGGAACGTTATATGATAACGCTAAAATATTACGTTAGAGGAAAACATTAGAATAAAACGTTAGAAGATAATGTATATAACATTAAAGAATAATCTTAGGGGAATGTTAGAGGATAATGTTATGGGAATGTTAGAATATAATGTTAGACTATAAAATTAGTGGAACGTTAGAGGATAACGTTAAGGGAACATTAGACTACAACATTGGGGGAATTTTAGAATCGAACGTTAGAGGATAATGTTAGGGTAACGTTAGAATATAACGTTAGGGGAACGTTAGAGGATAATGTTAGGGGAACGTTAGAATATAACGTTAGGGGAACGTTAGAGGATAATGTTAGGGGAACGTTAGAATATAATGTTAGGGGAACGTTAGAGGATAATGTTAGGGGAACGTTAGAATATAACGTTAGGGGAACGTTAGAGGATAATGTTAGGGGAACGTTAGAATATAGCATTAGGGGAACAATAATGGGTTCATTCAATTTCTGAAAAAAACCAGCAAGTCGTGCCCTACTTTTTATTTTATTGTTAAATATTTTTGAATGTTTCATGTTACAGAGCTATTTTCTAGTTGCTATTAGTGCTCTTTTGATTAATTTTATAACATTTATTTTGACCTTGTAGTTTTTAATCAATATGTCATATCTCGATCTGCCTTCATCCGCTCTAACAACTGATGGATTATACCAAGCAATGAACCAAATAATATTTCACTTGTGTGTACGTCACTATACAAAGAAAATGTCTGTCGCTAATTCTGCTTAGTCTTGACTAGACCTAAGCCTGTTTATGATATTTACTTCAAACGCTCACTGTCATTATTTTCAGAAGTTTATCCGACAGATTCACCTACATGCTGTCAGTGGTTTAAAATAGGGAAAGAACTCCCAGAAATTTATTAAAAGTTCATTTATCAACACCAATTACAAAAAGAATATGACAATTCAAATAAACACATGCCTGACATACCACTATGATTCATATCAATAATAATCCATTACAAAAAATTTGTATTTAAATAATATACATTTGGACCATACTGCAATATACATCTCGACACAACATCCATTAGAGCAGTATTTAAATTAAGACTTTTGTAATGTCCGACGTGGCTTCTCTGACGGCCGTTGCACTGGAGGCAAGATGGTCTTTTTCATTTTCTTCAAAATCAAAAACCGAAGCGGCGGCGGCGCAGATGGTAAGTTGCATTCAGGGGGACCTGCGAAGTGTCCGTGAGCCTTTATGTACAATGTGCAACAAATCCAAGAGATTTGAGCAGCATAAAAGAAACAATGGCCAGCTAAGACAACAAATAGCATAACATATCTGTGACATTTCAGTGACCCTTCCTTTTGAAATGGTGAGGCAGAGAGCTTTAGAAATCTGTCTTATTAAATGTGCCGTTTTACAACACATTATGCAATTCAGTCTGTTTACCAGCCACCAAGTTAACCTTTCAAGTTTATTCTCCCTCAGTCTCTCCCCAAGTGGCTCTGATTGCACTGTTTTGCTAAGGGAGAGTGAGTAAAAGGGATTGTGGGAAAGTGACCTTAACTCCTGGAGAGAAGTCTGACCCGTAGCCCCGCCGTCTCCAGGCCTTAAGGGGCACAGTAATCCCCCTCTTCTCTGACGCTCCGTACAGCGCCCCCTGAAAGTGCTGCGTTCATTAACAATCCGACAATTTTCAAGAGGTGCCTTTGTTTTGGACACATAGGGCATTGTATCTACAAAAAGATGTACTTGAACCAGCTAGATTGTGCGTTCAGGGCTAGTTTTGAAGAAAACGGGCACTCGAAAGATGCAGCGATGCCATCAGACAAGCTCTCCCACACGAGTCCAGGTTTCCCTTTAGACATGCTCGAACAAAAAGCCTCTCTGCCCAGTGCTGAATGCATTACCAGACCGTCCGCTTTAGCCTCAAGTCAAAGCGTCAATGCGGCCAACTCCAGACCGCACTTACAAGCAAATGACTTCTGAGAACTGCTCTCATATCCTTCATGTAGCGAGACAACAGCAATAAACCTGTAGGTCATAAAAGAACTGATTTACATAGATGAGACTGGAAAATGAGAACATTAGATATCAAGATTAAAAATGGATCAGAGGACAGACTATTTGGTGGTTAATTTCACCCGGGAGCTTGGAGATCTGACTGGTGCATCATTTGAAAACGTTCTTCTAGCCAGAAGGTGCGTTCGCCACAAACGCAACTTCCTTGTAGAGTCCTTCTTGCTCTTTTACACACATAAAATGGCAACGTTATGTCACGGTTCTTGTACTGTGGAAATGTAGATCGAGTGCATTTTTCTCGAGCCGAATAAACAGTTAAAAAGTTCAACTCGAGGTCAGTAGCTGAAAAGCCATCCTGTGGCTCGCTTGGGTTTACAAAGAATCTTTTGGAGAAGGTTTGGGGTCGTTGATGAAATTACTCGTACATTTACTAAGATTTTAGTCCTCTTGGAGTCCGAGGAGTCGAAGAAAACTCTTCTGGCAAATTAAGTCTTCTATTTGTCTGCTGGTTTTTTTTTTTTTTTTTCCTTTTTAAAGCAGACTGAGGTGTTCATGGTTGGTGCAAGAGCCAGCTAGTCCAGAGGCTCCTGTTTTATCCGGATGGGCGTGTGGCTGGTCTGACACCGTCTGTCCTCGCGACTCAGGATGTACTCGCTGAACTGGGAGGAGTCCACGCCACCGCCGCATGACGCCACCATGCTGAAGCCTTTCTGGAACAGTCTCTCCAGGACCTAGGAGAAACCAGGGACGCATTTAAATATCTTGATCTTTCAGACCAATATGAGAAACTCAGTACGTCATACAGTTGAATCCCCAGGAGGGATGTTTCTCAATATTCTCAGTAAAGATGTTTTTCTTACAATACGAGAAACACGGTATGACTTTTGAAAAGACAAACACCAACATTTTCTGGAACTGTTGTTCCAGGATGCATATGATTATCATTTGCTTGTAATATACTATTGCTTGTTTCTGCTTCTTCTTCGCATGTCCTTTAATCGGGAGATTCCATACCCTTTCAGAAGATGTGTCATAGCACCCCCTAGCGTGTAACAGTGAAAACAGAAAATTCTGTGTTTGGCAGGAAAAGAGTTAAACAACTGCATCATTCTGGAAACGAGGGGAGTTTTTTTAGTATTTTGAGATTAAGTTTTACATAAATGAAGTACTGCTGTCAGAATTACCATGTTAACACACACAATTCATTTTTTCTGTTTAACCTGTTAAAATATTTAACGCAATTAAAGCAGTGTCCTTTTTTCCGTCATCCTTTAGCTAGTGTTATAATATAGATTTATTTAAGTACATTTAAATGAGTTAAATGAAGTCTTAAATGTGTGTAGAGAGTTGTGAGGAAGAAAAAAAATATCTGGGTCATGTTCGTCAGGTCCTAAATTGACATTAAAGTGTCATTTAAATGTTAATCAAAGACCAAAGACAGAAAATCACTCACTGCTTCTTACTGAATAAATTTGTAGCTTTAATAAGAACTAATCTATATTCAATTTATAATTTATGCAGTGAAGACTGTGAAGTGTTTAATAACTTTATTCAATTTCTGTATCTGTTACCTGTTAGACCTAGCCTGACATGGTCAAACTCAAATCTAGTCAGAATATGAGTCTGAAACCGCTCGACTGGGCTGTGATTATGGGGTGTGTTTCAACTGAACCAGGAAAGACCTCAACTGGATAGACCTACAACCAATCAGAGTAACGTAGCGACGCATTGTCATTCAAATGTCAACAGACAGAGCTCAACTGCACTGTGTTGCCTAGTCTGCGTTTTTTTCTATGTCCGCGGGTTGAAGCGACTATTATGTGATATATATAGACCCATGAGTGCGAATTTTAGCAGGCAATCTTGCCAAAATAACACACATTTTACTCCCCAAACACCATTTTTCCCCCCGAGAAGCTATTGTTTAGGTCTAGTAGTTGGTGGATTTTGTTGTAAAAACTTGGCAACCCTGTTTGCACGCGCGCTTGGAATAAACAATCTTTGCTGGTGTTGTAAAAAAATAAAATAATGTATAGATACACAGAGTACTTACCAAACATGATCATCATTTCTGAGAGAAATAGTGAAGGTGAATGCATATACAAACAAGCTCTCCGTTTAGGATTCGAGTAAATATAATCCATTACAATCTGTCCGTCATCGTCTAAAGCCCGCCCTGATGGTTTCATTGGTCCGAACAGTTTCTGTTCGGAGATAATTACTCCTCTATAGAGCGATGCCAGACCGAACTGCCCAACCTAAAAATGTTGTGGGCGGGGCTAAGTTCGGCTGGCATCCAGGCTATGTTAGACCCAAATCTTAAACCACAGTTTACAACGTTACATTGGCTGGGCCAATAGAAAAGATGAGCAGTGATATATTGAAGGGCACAGGTAAATGTGGCATTTATTATAATGAGTTTATGTGAAGATTGTTTTAAGTTCACTTAAATTAAAAAGTTGTTATATTATTTAAAGCCAAATAAATGTTTAAAATGACTAGGGTAAAAAGTTAAAAAGATACCATAAAACAAATATTTAAAATATAAGCTAATGTCTTTAAGTTGTTTCTGCATTCATTTGGAGAATTAATGAGAAATTATTATAAAATATATTAGAAGTGTTAATATTAGGTTTAATTGAGATAATTCATGATTATTCACGGAAAAATGAGTGATTAGTTCCCTTTTTTAATCGATTGACAGCACTAAAATAAACTCCTATTTATGCTGCTTGTATCAGCACTTTATTTAAATGCATCAAGATGGCACCAGATTAAAACCTTTTTACGACAGTCTTTACAGGACCTAGAAGGAACCAGGGACACTTATCCGTATAAGTGAGATGTCTGAGATGACGCTTTTCATACAACAGTTTTCAAAATAAACTTTTTTAAAACATGTATGAAGCTCTATCAGTTGCAACAAGACAAACGCTGTGGCAAAACTTTCCGGAGCTGTGAACCAGGACCTAGCAGAAACCAGGGACAAAACTCACTTTGAGTTTCTGGAGTAAACTAATCATAATACTCTTTACATAACTGCATCAAGATGGCAACCCTTTTTGGAATAGTCTCTCCAGGACTTAAGAGAAACCAGGGGAGTTGTGTTTTTTTTTTTTGTATTTTGAGATGAATTTTTCCATAAATAATGCTGCTTTTTAAGCTACGCTATCAGCACTTGGCCTAACTGCATCAAGATGGCACCAGACTGAACCCATTTGCAACAGTCTCTGGTATTTGTCTGTATTTTGAGTTCGAGTTCTCTGTTATGAGAAACTCGGTATGACTTTTTTCGAAGTAAACTCCTATTTATGCCACTCTATCAGCACTTCACATAGTTGCATCAAGACGCATTTAAAATGTGCAATCTCAGTAACAGTGCTATCAACAACTTCACGCTTGCATTACCCTCAGACGTTTCTCACTCCAGACCATCCACCCGGGATGAGAAGGAGCGAGCAGACATCCCCTGGGCTGTTTACAGGGGTTTGATGCGGAGTCAAATGAGAATAGGCTCCCCCACTGACAGCCCACACTGAAGCCGCCCGGCTCTTTCATTACAAACCCAATACACACAATCTCGGCTACTGTCAGAGATCCCTCACCGAGAGACGTCTCTGGGCGGCCGCTGTCGCTGTCATTCCCGCCACCGCAAAAAAAGCCAACGAAATGTTTTATCTGTCGGAGTGCTTGTAGATTTTTTTGAAATTCAATACATGCAGCCTTGAGTATTCACTTACTCCTGCACTTCTTTCAAGTGTGCTTCACATGAAAATGAAAGTTCTGGCTCGGGGCTACAGAGCCAGATAAAAGTCCCTCCGCAAAAAAAAAAAAAAAAAGAGAGAGAAGAAGATGAAGACGAAGGAATCAGTTGAACTGCACAGGGCCTGAGAAAAAATGTCCATCTTTATCCTCACTTTGGAAGTTGAGGCTGCGGAGAAACTTGTAGAGGAAATGAACACTTCTTACGACTTACGCACAGATGAGGTATGAAAGACATCGGCGGATGATTCAAGGGCCTACCGTGCACAAAGAAAGATTGCGTTTTTGAAGCATCTTTTCTAGAACATACATCGCCATTAAGATCCATGTTAGGTTTCGGTTGCATCAGTGTTACGGGAGCGGGTTTTAACACACAAATCGTTCGACTTTGAAGTTCGTTCTTTCTGTGCGATTTTAAAACTTTTCTTGTGGATTTCGAAAATTCATCATTTGGCCGCTTGTGGAAGATTAAAGGGATCGTTCGCCTGAAAAAATCAAAAATTCATTCTTTTACTCGTGAAATGATATTTTCACTATTTTTTTTGTTGACCGCATTGACTTTCATTACATGGACAAAAAATCTTTTGTGTTCCAAATTTGAATTCTAGGTGAACTATACCTTTAATTTGTATTGAATCCATTTCTTTAATCCATAAAAAACATCCATATCTAGAGCTGTTCGTGAAGACAGAATGAACATTAGGTATATAGAGTGTCACAAGCCTCTCAAATATTCACGCATTGATATCTGAAGGCTTATGATTTTGACATTACACTCGCTGCGCTGATGGTTGCATCACTTACTAACTTTCTTACAGTAAACGGCTACAATTTCTTGGCAACAAACTCTCTCTCTCTCACTGTCTTTTTCCATATCTCTCGCCCTCTGTCATTCCTCTCTGATCTATCTTCTCATATTTCATAGGTGGGTTTTTGTGAACACCCGAGATGTGTGACAGACGGGGGTTTAAAAAAATCCACCCGCACGATTGAGTCGGTTAAGTGCAGTGTTGTTTTTTTAGCAGAAAAAATACGTGTTATCAGACACACTAATTAGTTATACAGTAAGTCAATTAGGCGTGTGTAAAAAAGTAGCGTAAACCAGTTTAGGTTGTTCAAAGAAACCAAAGTACAGTATTAAAAATGTAGCATGTGTGTTTAAAACGCTTCGGGCACAGAAATGTTGGAGCACTTTTTCAAACGGAGAGATTTGTCTTAAGGATGAGTTAAAAATAAATTATGCATATCATTTCCCTCTCTTCTCCTCTCGGTTTCATGACTACATATTCCCCACATTAGCATCGCCTCCAGGATTCAAGGTACCGGACATTGTATGCCTGTGTGTACGCTGGGATGTGTGTCGGTTTTAGCACCTTTTAAACAGCCAAATCGTGGGGCATAACTGCACCTTTGCAGCTGTGGAGCCACACCTTCATCCACACCTGCCTACTGCATTTCACACTTTCTCACATCTCTCCTTGTTGGCAGGCAGCAGTCAAACTGCCTCCAAGACACAGCAGCACAGCGTGCTTGATATCCCAGCAATCCACCGAAGCTTTTTCAAAGTCCAAGTCAAAACTTAAAAGTTCAGTGAACGCTTAATAATAGCTATATTGTTTGATTTAAATGTAGTTATTGATTTTATTTTAGAGCTTCTTGAGCATTTTTAATTGATGTGGGATCGGACATGTTGCAGTCCAGACTCGAACCACTATTTCCAAGTCGAGCACCGTAGCTCAATTTGTCTGGACTAAACTTGTCAAATTTGATTAAAACTATGCACAAATTGTTCCATTTTAAGTAAAAACATGTCAAGGTCACAAATTACCTCGAAATGATTATAACAATAAAAACACATTTTTTTGGGACTAGTCCGATTGACATTTTTCCTCTAAATCCTTTTACTTCTCCACCTTTTTTGCATCTCCCATTATTCTCAATGGTGATTTTCATTAGTATCTCATAATTGTAATACAATAGTTTTTAGTTTTCATGAGATACACCCAAGTATACTCTTTCATTCAAAAGTTTGGGGTCACTAAGATGTTTTACTTTAATTCAACAAAATGTTCTGTTACAAAAGACTTCTATTTCTTTTGAAGTTTCAGTTAATCAAAGAATGCATCACGGTTTCCACAAAAATATTAAGCAACAGTGTTTCCAACATTGATGGTAATAAGAAATGTTTCTTGAGCTGCAAATCAGCATATTAGAATGATTTCTGAAGGATCATGTGACTTATGCTGCTTTACCATCATATGAATAAATTACGTGACCTGAAATATGTGACCTGTGATGGCAAAATGAGTCGTAATAACACCAAATTTGACACCCACTAAGTCAACACCAAATATCTATGGGAAAAATATATATCCAACTTTTTTTCCCCATGATACCTACATTACATTAATACATTACACATACATTAATGAAACAGGCAGCCTATATATTAAAACCTTCTGTACCGCACGGATCTAAAGTAATGTGACACATCAGATGTTTTTGCCAAACAGTTAACCAAACATTCAAAGGTAACAGGCTATATGAGTATATCGGGATCGCATGCTGTCTCAGACGTCTTTGGATCTGTCAGTCAAGGACAAAGGAAAGGTACTCCTCTCCGAAAACGTACAAATAAAGATACTTTTAGATGTTTAATTGCTATGTGGTGCATTGGGGTTGCTAGAGGAGGGCTTAATGAACTCATTTTTGTGAAAACCTCAAAATCTGTAGCTCTAAAGTATCATGAGCGCATTCTGACTCATTCTGCCAGCACATATATTCAAACTGAAATTTAAGACTTTTTCAAAAACATAAAAAAAAAGTCTTAACCCAAACTTCTGAACGGTAGTGTATTAGTAAGTGATGACCATTGAATACTGCATTGGTATAACTTAATGGCATTGCTGTACCTGTACAGAATTGAGCCTGCAGTAGCCATTCAGTGGAAAGCGAATAACATGGGTTGGATCCTGGTTCCAGCCGGCGTTGACTGAATTGCACATGACGTCCCCGGTCTCTGGGAAAATCTCTTCTATGAGGGCCTTGTCCCCACTGATGGCAATCCTCTCGCCCAGGTCAGGGGTCACCCGCACCACCAGGCACTCGCAAGGCTGAGCCGCCCGCCGCTGCTCCCGGTCCTGTTTCCAGCGCTCCAGCTCTTTCACCATGGGCGTCAGCTGGTAATACCGAGCCTCCTCGTACAGCAGCTGGATCTCCTGCAGGGACAACACATGGAAGTGAATGTATGCACGGAAAGATACATAGAAGGATGAATGCACGAACAAACAACCAACCCATCCAGCAAATGATTGAATCAGCAGAAAACAGAGCAACTTTTGAATGAATGAATGAATGAATGCACGAACAAACAGAAATAAAACTGCACCAACAAACACATGAATGAATGAGCAAACAAACAAAACAGCCCCTTAAGCAAATGAATGAGCAAACAAAACAAGTATGCAAACAAATCAGCAAATAAACAAACAAACGCACAAGCTGACAAATGAACCAACCTCTGACTGAGTGAAAGAACAACAGAAGAAAAATCCACAAATAAATGACTGAAAAACAACACATTGGGCAAATGAATGAACAAGCACACAAACAAACCACCAGTAAGCGAATGAATAAAAAGTAACCCATCAACCAAATTAATGCAAACAAACCACCAAGTGGAAAAAAGGACTCTTGGTTCCCTTGGTAAATGAAATAAATGACAAACTAAAATATAAATAAATGTAACAAAAAAAACAATAAAAAAATGTATATAGAAATGAGTGCTGCCATCTAACATATGTTTAATTGTATATATATATATATATATATATATATATATATATATATATATATATATATATATATATATATATATATATATATATCACGATCAAATATCATTTCAGATTCAAATTTGACATAAGTACTTGGTATAATGTCAACTAGGTAAGGCAATACAAACTTACATACGTAGAAGGGAAAACAAAGAAAACAAAAGAAGAAATTCAAACCCATATAATAATTGAGTATAGTATGTTTCAAAGCATATGTCGTTTAGCATTTAGCATGAACCCAGACCAACACATGGAGCAGTTTTGCCCATCTGACCCATCTCTGGCCAGGACCAGGGCGAGGGGGGATGGAGAGGGGGAGGGGGGTGTAACGCCCCTCCGGCTCTCCCCTCACTCACAGATTCTCCGGTCGGACAGCACAGATTGCTGCCTCTGCCTGAGGGGTCCTTCACCCTCGAGCACATTTACCCCACTTACACTCGCCTTTCATTCACTACTAAACCAGATGGCATGGCGCCTCAGTCCAGCCATTACAAACACTACAAAAATGAAAATATTTCCAATATAAACATGGTGGTATGCATGGGAATATATTCAGGAAAAAATTAATAATAACCCAATACTACAGGTATTAATAATTGTATTAAATATATTATCTCAAACTCTTTATATGTTCCTCTGACCTATTTAAAGCCCAATATAATATTTTTAACAGTAGTATTAATAGAATATACTTTAATAACAGTATATTAAAAAGGTATGATTAAAGCATACACTTTTCAGAAAAGAAAAAAACATGCTTCAAAATAGGTGACAAAAATGTTGAGACCCCAAAGAGTGAGGTAAAATGCATGATGCAGGATGTCTGATGGATGTTATCGAGTTCACATTTTGTCAGTTCTCATTAGATTAAGAAAAGTCATGAAGCATTAACCCGATATTCAATGTTAATGTTTTCTGAGATATTAAAAGGGCCTTGGGGTCTCTCAGACCCCAAACATGAGGGTTAAAAGGCACTTCTGCTTGAAACGCTGATACCATTCTTTGGTTCTGCGCCTGGTGGCCTATTTCCTCGGTGGCCGTGAGAGATAGCTGTGATCTCGACCCTGCTGGCTCTTCATCTCCACCCTGTAAGACTACTCATTCCACTGCAGGCTACGCCACGGAGAACAATAGCACCGACCATCTCAGACACAACGCTCTTTTACAATTACCACAAGAAAAGGAGTTGTTTTCTTACCCACACCCCTCCCTCACCCTCTCTTCTTTCTCTCCCTCTTTATTCCCTATGTTCCTTTCTTTAGCCCATACTGGTGCTGACAACATGGATACAGAGACTTTAGGCCTTCGGGCTCTTGCTAATTCAAAGAAAAACAAGCTCCGCTTCTTTCCCAGGTCTGCAGTGAAAGCTGGGTATGTTTTAACAGGGTTCCTTCTGTGACTCACTTTTGGGAAAGAGAATGTAAAAGCAGAGTGAATTTAGTCTTTAGGCCATATCCATATAGACAAATGAAGCTGGATGCGCTACACGGTTTTCAAGAGCCAACTCTTCTAGAAGAGCAAAAACATCGGCAATTAAGCCAATAAGTCGAGCCTTATGGATACGCAAATGTAACATACCGAGCGTATCCCATCACTTCTAACAGGAGGTGCTGCTCTATCAGACAACCTTGTCACTCACCAGCTTCATCTACTCAAACAGATATACACTATATTCAAATGTTATTCAGCTGTTCTTTGCGGCTTCAACTGTTCTGTTGTTTCTAGGCCTTACAGACAGACCCAACAGTGGCTGAAGAGCGACTAGTTCATGTAGTCATTGAGTTTTCCTGCCCTCACAGGTCAGGGCATGGTAAGTTTGATGGGTGAAATGTGAAAAGTTAAGTATAATGGGATGTAATGATGTGCAGTTACATATTTTATGTTCTGTTATCAAACGGTCTCACACAGTGGAGGAAAGCTAGCCACGGAGCCTGAGGCGGAAATGACTAGTCTCACCCTAATTAATCCCATTGACACAAATACCTTTACCCATCTGATTTCTGACTGAGGCAGGAATAATACTTCACACTGAAGACTGAAAAGACTCACAGCTGTGTGTATTTGAAGTCAGAAATTGTATTTCACACTATTTTGACTTTTTATTTCACACTATTTTCACTATTTTGACTTTTGTCTGCTATGTTTGCCAGCAAAAATCTGTGAATCCTTATCTCAGGATGATCTGAGGCAATTTTGGTTTAGATTGGAGAAAGATTGCATGTTTTTGCTCTTAAAAATAAATGTTAAAAACGGGAGGTTTTGTAGCGATTCCATAGGAGAACCATTTATGTTTTGCTAAAGAAATTGACAAAATAAATGATGTGTGTCGAGAAACTTTTGTGCACTGAAAAGGTTTCACGGATGTTAAAGGGTCTTTATTTTTTAAGATTGTGCCAAAAGAGGATGCAGAAATCTGTTCAAAACGTTGCTAATGTGATGAATCTTGAAAAATGATCATTGTACTCATCAAGCATATATTAGATATTAGAAGCAAGAAGCTTAAGATAAGGTTGAATTATTCCAAGCACATGGTGTGGCCTAATAATCATTCTGTACTGAAACCATCATTTCTGTGGTTTTGTCAGACCTTTGGTTTTCACCTCAAGGTTATTGACGTGATGCTAAAAGACGACCTAAATAAAACATTTATTAACACTTTATTTTAAGGTGAAGTAGTTACACGTTACTACACGTACTTACTATATTAATAACAGTATATTATGCATAATTACAAATAACTAACCCAAAACCATACCCGAGCCCCAACCGTAACTCTATAGTAAGTACTTATTGATATTACTCAGTACTTATTTGAGTAAGTACAATGTAACTACGTAACAACTGTGTGGCTGTTACCTTGAAGTCGTCAGGAAGAAGCAGTTTGCTGGTTCTCAGGTAGCTCAGGATGTAGCGGAATATCTCTCCGTCTCTGTCGATAAAATAATGCTGCTTCAGACTGTCCAAAACAATCGGTTCTGTGCCGTTGAACAGGCGACTGATTCTGGGGGGAGAAAAATGTAAATCAATGATACTTTAACTTAAATAAGTTTTATGCATGTACTAAACTACACGAAGAAAGAAATCCTCTCCTTTCTCTTCACATTTTACATTTGAAATAAGTTTAAGGCCGAACAGATAAGTTGATTATTATTTTAACCTGATTTAATTGGCGGAATGGGGTCAAGCATTTGGCATTACGTTGCACGCTATTTCTGTTCATTGGATAAATCGGCTTTATCTTTGCAAAATGTTCTTATTTCATTCCCTCATCCTATTTCATCCTTCCTTTCTTTCTTTCTCTCTCTCTCTCATTCTAGAAACCAATGCAAAACACTTAATAAGAAAACCAATTCCCCCTTTTGTGCCTCGGGTGGTCCTTTTCTCATATGGTCTTGCCGTTCCCCCAGTTAGAATTTCACCATATAGCTTAAGGCAATCTTAGTTTTTCATCTCAGCCTCTTTTTTTTTTCTCCAAAAAGCAATTAAAATGCTGCCTGCTTTTCACCCTCCCCCCATTTTCCTCTCCTCCCTCCTTCTCGTTGCTCTCTCGCTCCATATCCATTAATAAATCAGAGCGAGCCACGCTCTCTGTTAACCTGAACAGATGTGGCAAAGCTCTCACACTCTCTTCCCATCTTGCACACACACACACATCTCTAACAGGTGGCGTCCCTTTACCTCCATTTATCCACAAACCTCCGTAGATTACAGTTGGGATGGATGCAGCAGGTAGGAATTGCATGACTCTACAAGTGGCAGTGGTAAAAATCATGTTTTGGACTAATCTTGATACACAAATTAGCTTTATGCCACTTAAAAGTACATCAACTAAATAAATCTTTGATTTATCGCTCTATTTATACATAAATGCATTGCTAAATTACATGTAACACACAATTTTGCACTTAAATAAACACAAAAATAAAGTTGGACCACAGAGTTACAACATAAATACTCTGTAAACATGACAGTTTTAAGTCAACGCCTCACCCGTCCCAATAAACCCCCAAAACACTCAGCATAAAATCACGACAGGTTGTCTTGGACTTACCTGGAGTCTGGGTATTTGGTGAGGGTGGCCAGACTGCTGGTGTACATGTGCCCGCCTACGTCAATGTGGACAGGAGCGTTTGCTTTAGTCAGCTGAGCCGGCAGTGGGATTCCCTGAGAGGCCAGAGGAGACACTGGGGACCGGGTCAAAGACAGCCGAGACATGCTCCTTCCCTCCTGTACAAACATCACAGTATCAAATAAACAGCTCCTGGTTCCCCTCTCCCCTTCAATCTCCGAGATCTAAGGTGCGATTCTGGCCTGCAAGTATGCGGGAGATCACCTTAACATCTTCCCTTAAATTGCGTTTTTACCTTAAGAATTAGCACCACAAGTCTAATTAAGAAAATTTGCCTGCCGTTTTTTTCCCCTCCTTTTTTCATAGAACCGGAGGGGAGAAATGGAGTGATGCTTATTAGCGAGCACGAAAGGGAGAGAGGGAGAGAAGGAGAGAGAGAGAGAGAGAGAGAGAGAGAGAGAGAGAGAGAGAGAGAGAGAGAGAGAGAGAGAGAGAGAGAGAGAGAGAGAGAGAGAGAGAGAGAGAGAGAGAGAGAGAGGGATGGATCCTAGTACTGTAGGTGTCTACCTCCGGGGAAAGAGAGGGAAAGAGTGTAAACTCCTAATTAAAGATATTGGGCGAATATGTGAGACTCAAAACACCTCATCACCAACAGCTTTTCAGTTCTTTAAAAGTTTCTCAGAGCAAAAAAATAATAATAAATCAACATTTTGAATCGAAATGAGGCTAAATAAGACTCAAACTTCCACAAGGTCAAACATAAAAATTGAAACGATGCTGCGTCATACTAAAGATTCAATTGGTGCTAAAGGACTATTACAGCTCTTTATATAAAAACCATAGGGAACATGATCCATGACTACTATTGTGGCATGAATCGACCTTTGTTTGGAGTAACAAAACAGATGGTTAAAGTCCCATTTCCAGAGGCATAATGCCTGGAGCAATGTGTGCTCAGGGACATATACTTCTATATAGGACAATGTATCCTATGTCTAGCCATTAGATTTGACTATGAAATGTCAAAAATGAAATATAGCTATAGTTAACCTTAATTTTTTTTTTCTTCTTAAAAGACCAACTACTTAATATCCTACAAGTTTAAACAATACGTAAAGACAAATATATGTAGATTTGTGCCCTGGGTAGCACTGTCAGGAGAACTGCCCCACTTTTCACAATATTAAAAAAACAGCCAATGAATGTAGTGAATCTACAGAGATATTTAAAGGCTATATTAAAATTGTCTAAAGTAAATTAAAATACAGAGTACATAATGTGACATAATGACCAGAAATAATATATTTCATATATTTCAACAAACCGAGCCAGTGTAGTCCAAATAACAAACAAACGACTCTTATGAGCCGGTTCTTTTAATGAATCAAACACTCAAAAAGACTCAATCAGTCTGACGAATTCTATACTGAATGAACAGCGGTTTGAATCAACATCTCACTCAGTTACTAAACTACAAGTTATCATTAAATTGTGTAGGCTACTCGGTGTATATATTATGCTACTAGGTCGGAAGCAAACGATGATAATAGATATCGTCAAAGTCAGAAAATATAGTTTGTGATGTTAAAACAGCGCCAGGTCCCTGGAGTGCGTAAAATAGCCCTACAACTCTCTGTACCGCACTTCCTGTACGCAGTGGGCATACAGTAGTGCTCTGACCTCTCGTTGTACACTCAAATCAGCCCTCCCTGATCTAAAACCGCAAAAGCACGACACACTGAAAACGAATGCAAAGAAGCACTGGAGAAACATTCGAGAATTTGACAGAATCCACCGTACCGTTTCAAACATTTTAGGATGTCCGACGCAATCTGAGGAGGATTGACTGTCTCTGATGAAGGTTGCTTGTCCTTTAGAATGAACTTTTCGTAATATTTTTTGTTCGGCGGTCACTCCACGAGCTCTTCGTACAGAATCCGGCGACAATTCCGTTCTGAATCCAGCGAAATCTAACGCGGCGCTATATAGGTCGCTGTGGCTTTAAAAACTCGTTTAAAACACAGACCATAGACACTTTCCACAAAAGCTACACAGGGGAGTCAGTCAAGGCTGCGTCCTTACCTTGGAAGACATAGCTGTAAATGTATCTTCAACCCTCTTTAAAACATGAGATCGATCGTGGCGTGTCTTAGCGTCGCTTTTTTTCTTTCTTGCTCCTTTTTTGTTGAAGCGTGAGAGTGCGTTGAAGGCACAGCGTTCCAGCCCGAATAACAGAGGACAGCTGAACAAGAATTCTTGCTCAAGGCTCTCCAAACGCCCCGGGGCAGGATTAGGCTACAATTAGCTCAACCCTGCCTGAGCTGGGGCGAGTTACAAGAACAACATTTGATCTTGCTATTCACATTTGGAAGTCTGCGTATATGCGTGTTTGAATCGCATTTATCGTCATTTATTCATCGCGTCTGAACAAAGATATGTGCACGCGCGAGGATAACGGTTTACTAGGTTACCTGTGTGCATTTGTTTAGCTTCAACGAGCATAAGAGAAACAATCTTTTGTTTTTAATCGCTTTACATTTACTGTATGACTGTATTACAGTTTCTGTAGGTTTTTTTTTTATCTCCAGTATTTTTTTTATATTTCTATTCACGCGGGTTTTATAAGAATGTGTCTTCTTAATTTGGTTTTAAAATGTTCCTCTCAGCGTTCTAATAATGTTCTGCTGGCCATGAAAACTAAATGACGTATATCGATATGCATTGTGCCTCTGCAAAAGGCGCCCACACAACCGCCTCGAGCCAAACGCGCCATTTCAATTTTTGCGCGCGGCTAGATAGAGATGTCTGCCTTGATGGCATACAGCTTTCAGGTGGAAGACATGCTCATTGTGCTGAAAAGAAAATGTTTTTTTTTTTTTTTTTTACAAAAAAAGAGAGGATATTTGACCGTTTTAGCCCTTTGTATTAGTGTTCTGCTTCTCTTGAAAATGTTTTGTGCCTTGACATCTGGCGCCAACCAGTGACCAAACTGAACGCAAAAAAAAAAAACGTTTTTTGTTTTTGTTTTTTTACACAATTTCCCACGTTTTTGATGTGTAGCAAGATAACGCTTACAAAACGCCGGCTAAAATAGGCTAAAAATAATACTAAATTAATTAACATACAAAACGTTTTAGAAACGGAGATGTTTTCAAGCGTCAGTATTATTTTTGTCACGGCAAAAAGCAAACCATGCCAAACTTTAAGAAAGCTTTAAGTTAAAAAATGAAATAACTTTCGTAGCTACATATTTTGGGAGAAAATAAAGCGACAAATAAAATGTTTGAAACACCTAAGTGACCTAAAACGCTTTTAAAACGTTTGTGCTGGGAATTCAAACCTACAAATTAGAACACATTATGATTTAAGATTTCCATGAATAAATAAAAAATAAGCCTATAATTTCTGTTGAGTTTTTTTTTTAAAGTGTTGTTGTTTTTTAAGTTTTGCAAAAGGGAAATGAGATAGAGCCCTTCTTACCACAAATTTGAATTTTAAAAATATATATTTTCCCAATTACATTCAATAATCTTTTGGCACAGAGCTAATGTTATCACCTTCAACATAATAGCCCACATTCTCGAGTGAAAACACAGCAAAGCAAATCTGTTTGTATACAGGAATATGTTGCAAACTATTTGGACTTAACAGACGATTTTTTTCTCGCCTTTGGCTGAAATTAGTTTCCCACATCAGACGAGCAGCAGGAAGACAAGATATTTTTGTTCAATTAAAGGAACAAGCCCGGAGTTAGTTCAATTACTTGACGCTGGAGGAAGATGTAAATTTAAAGATTTAAATAGCTTAGAATGTTGCCTCGAGCGCCTGCACTTCATTTCCTTAATTTACAGAGAGATGAGGGGAGTAATGGTTATCCCAATGATGTGCATCACGCCAACAAACTATATATCTGAGTAACATTTACTATCCCTGGTCTAACAGTTGAGCCTGAGTTAAATAAATCAGCCCGAAGAAAGAAAAACAAAAGCGCCCTTATCAACATAGCAGCTAAATCTAAAACTTTCTCAATTCACATGGACTAATTTAGTCTCAGTGATCCGTTATACTTTATTAACATTAATATTAACATTGTTAATTCATAACCACTAATAGTATTTAAATTATAGTACAGTTGAAATGATGTAGCTTTTTTATGTAGGCAACCTATGCATTTCTACGTGATAAATTATTACACACTTGAGTCACTTTTTGCCAAGAGAGACAATTGTAATACCTGTGCAACATTCATAAATGCGTAAATCAATCTACATATTTTCTTTTGCAAGTCGCTTGCAGTTGATAACCGTGTCCCTCGTTGAACCACAGCGCCATCTGCCGGTCATGACTCACAACAGCACTTCAACATTCTCACCTTCTCACCTGAAAACAACTTGCAACATTTTTTGATGCTGTTGCATTTTGTCGACACTTCTTTTGGTAATTAGATTTTTCAGAGTCTTTTTGTAATAACTTAATTTCTACAAGTTAGTTCAGAGCTTATTCTGTTGCCTCCAGGTCCTTCCATTCCAAAAACCCAATCATACAGAGAAACTAATTTTTCTCTTTTCAGCACCCCCACCCTCCTTTTTAAATATGATTTTGGTGCTGAAGAAAGAAAAATGAAGATTTTCTTTGTTCTGTCTTCCACGTGACAAATGGTAGCTGATTTGATGTGCCCTTTGAGTCTGTAGATTGTGAGAGAACAGGATGTCAAAGCCCCAGGCCCTGGGAGATAAGGAGGGGGTAACGAGGGGGTGGAGCTAAAAAGCCGCAGTTGCTCCAGGCGGCAGAGGACTTATTGGAGTGGGAGGACAAGATGTAAAGATCAACACCAGTTTTGACTGCTGCTTTTGTTCCCAATGCTGGGGCAACGTTACAGAAAATATATAGGCCTATATTCTAAAACAATAATTTGACAAATTTCACAAGTTGCTCAAATGAAGCTAGGGAGGATAAGATGTTCAGCAATGCATGGACTTAATAAATATGTGTAACTATTTTTTCATACCTGTACCTATATGTTGCTGCACAATCAGCCTATAGCAACTAGACGAACAATGCAATATGACATTGTTATTAACAGTTTATGTTCTGAGGTCATTACTGTAAGTTGATAACTGAGACGCAAGATTGCGAGATTTGCGTTTGTATGAGAGGCCGCGGAGTGATACGAGAGATGTGAAAGTATCCTCAGTTTTAGTTAAACGGGTCAGAGTTTTGACATACAGCATGGATTATGGGGAAATATTGGTGCCCCATGATGTTATTTTAAAGTTTCCTAATTTAGTTTTTTTTGTCAATGTTTAATTTTCTCATACATTGCACAACACTACAAATGTTCAATTACTCAAACGACTCGATGGATGAATTTACAATCTCTGTAAATCCCTCGTTTCCGCGAGCCTACCCTGCTCTGATTGGTCAGATGGCCCAGTTAGTTGTGATTGTACAGCGCACGTCGGAAGCATACGGCCATTAGCTACTATAAGGATAGTTCACCAAAAAATGAATATTTGATGTTTACCCCCAGGGCATCCAAGAACTAGGTGTGTTTGTTTCTTCAGTAAAACACAGAAGAAGATTTTAAACTCCAACCATTGCTCGAATAATGCATGTCAATGGGATGTTTTCGATGAGCCACTAGTAAAAAACGCATATACATACGAATACATATTAAACCCTGTGGCGACAAATTTATGTCTTAAGACATGAAAAAACAATTGGTTTCTGCAAGAAACTGAACAGTATTTATGGTATTATTTTTACGTTTTATCAGACGAATCTTATCTAATATTCCCAATGCCAAGGTCAAAACAACGGTGCCTCATACCGATCTAATGATGATTATATATGATTATATACCTTACTAATGAGGATTATATATATATATATATATATATATATATATATATATATATATATATATATATATATATATATATATATATGCGATTGCACTGGGTTTTGACCTTCTTCAGCGGAAGTAATGGCATTGGGAATATTAGATGAGATTCATCTGCTATGAGGTAAAAAAAAATACTGTTCGGTTTCTCGCAGAAACCGATAATTTTGTGTCTTAAGACATCAATGTGCCGCTGCACGAGCCACAGGGTTTAATATGGATTCGTATGTATATGTGCTTTTTACTCTTACAGTGGCTCTCATAGAAATACACACCATTTACATGCATTATACGAGCAACGGTTGGAGTTAAAAAATGTAATTTGTGCAGGCCTACTATTGAAGAAACAAACACACCTTCATCTTGGATGCCCTGGGGGTAAGCAGATAAACATCACATTTTCATTTTTTGGGTGAACTAACCCTTTAACCCCAGCTTCTCTGCAATTAATGCACACACTGTGAAGACAGTACCGAGGGCGTCGGTTTTACAAATAGACAGTAAAAAAATGTCAATATGAATGCTTGAATCTGATTGGCTGATGAACGTTCTGAGGTGTGCAATTATTTTCTGGGAAACGCACCGGGAACATAGTTCCAGGCAGCTCTCATGACTGTTTTACAGTTCTATATCACTTTGCATAGTTAACAGTATAACGGAATATACATAAACAGTAAAAATTGAATTTACAGGACAAAAAAAAAAAAAAAAAAAACACAAAGCAACTTGAAATTTTTTCACTAGCGATCTAACAATGCTGTTTAGAGACTCTCTCTCTCTCTCTCTCTCTCTCTCTCTCTCTCTCTCTTTCTAATAACTTAATTATTAACTGGAGTAGAATGATATCAATGGCTAAAGCCTCCGTTAACAGCTTTAAAATTATGTTCGGGAACCAGCAAAAGAGCCATTGGATAAGACGTGGAAAAAATAGTCCTACTCACAATAGCGATTTAAGTACAAAAACCGGACGAATCCCTTTAAATATATAATCGGATCGATGTCTTGAGGTGTAACCGTAGTATAAGCGGAAAAATTGACGACGGGCCGTTGAATTATTAGAAAAGTAATGCACACATTATTTTTATAATAATTCAATGGCCCGTCGTCAATTATTCCTCACTTAATGCTATTATCTAATCAACCAATCACAGGGCAGTTGCTTCAATGCATTTAGGGTTGTGGTCCTGGCCAAGACAATCTCCTGAACTCCAAACTGAATGTCAGAATGGGAAAGAAAGGTGATTTAAGCAATTTTGAGCGTGGCATGGGGGTTTGTGCCAGACTGGCCGGTCTGAGTATTTCACAATCTGCTCAGTTACTGGGATTTTCACGCACAACCATTTCTAGGGTTTACAAAGAATGGTGTGAAAAGGAAAAAAAACATCCAGTATGCAGCAGTCCTGTGGACGAAAATACCTTGTTGATGCTAGAGGTCAGAGGAGAATGAGCAAACTGATTCAAGCTGATAGAAGAGCAACTTTGACTGAAATAACCACTCGTTACAATCGAGGTATGCCACAACACGCACAACCTTGAGGCGGATGGGCTACAACAGCCGAAGACCCCACCGGGTACTACTCATCTCCACTACAAATGGGGAAAAGAGGCTACAATTTGCACAAGCTCACCAAAATGGGACAGTTGAAGACTGGAAAAATGTTGCCTGGTCTGATGAGTCTTGATTTCTGTTGAGACATTCAGATGGTAGAGTCAGAATTTGGCGTAAACAGAATGAGAACATGGATCCATCATGGCTTGTTACCACTGGTGGTGGTGGTGTAATGGTGTGGGGGATGTTTTCTTGGCACACTTTAGGCCCCTTAGTACCAATTGGGCATCGCTTAAATGCCACAGACTACCTGAGCATTGTTTCTGACCATGTCCATCCTTTTATGACCACCATGTACCCATCCTCTGATCGCTACTTCCAGCGGGATAATGCACCATGTCACAAAGCTTGAATCATTTCAAATTGGTTTCTTGAACATGACAATGAGTTCACTGTACTAAAATGGCCCCCACAGTCACCAGATCTCAACCCAATATAGCATATTTCAAATGTAGTAGAACAGAATCGTGCCCTGGATGTGCATCTCACAAATCTCCATCAACTGCAAGATGCTATCCTATCAATATGGGCCATCATTTCTAAAGAATGCTTTCAGCACCTTGTTGAATCAATGCCACGTAGAATTAAGGCAGTTCTGAAGTATGGTGTTCCTAATAATCCTTTAGTTCAATGTATACGAATGAAATGGCTTCTGGAATGAGAAAAAAAAATCTAGGGTGGGATTATAGGAAGTTGGGTGTTGCTTACTAAATTGAGGCAATTTGCAGTCATAGTTGGAGAATAATTATGGTGTGCTCACGCCATGTCATAATTACAAACCCTTTTAGAACTCATTATCACAACTTGTAAATTAGGAATTTTCAGAGATTTCCGACTTGTACCACCCGACCGTTACAGATTCAAATTGGCATTGATAGCGTTGCCATGCGCATAATCCTGAGTCTGACAACAGATCAGAATAGAATGGATGGTCGTACAGATTCCTGTACACTAGGAGACTAGAAATGACGTCATTATAATAATAAAAAAGGGAATAATGCATGTTAGTTAGATCTAACTAACATTAAAATATGGTGCGAACATTTATTGATGTACAGAAAAGGTCATAATATGAGAAATGTGAAAGTAAGGCAGAGGTGCAGCAGGTCATGCTCTAATACATGACATACTGTAGACAAATTGTTCTTATACGTTCATTAAAAATTTAGATGTTATCATTACCAGATGTACGATACCAAATCCAGCAACAATGTCACATTGTTGAGAATGTTTTGGCATGTTACATTGAATAAAGTGATACTCAAAGCTGGACTAGTGCTATACCCTAACTCTTAATGAATAAAATTATGATGAATTTGAGTCTTCTAATTCTATTCTAGTCTAGGCAGTCTGAGAAAACATGACACACTGAGTCAAATCACACACACAACATGTGTTAAAGGGATAGTTCACCCCAAAATTAAATTTTTTCTCATTTACTCACCTTCATGTCATTCCAAACTGGGTTTCTCACCTTATTCTGTGGGGAAAAAAACAAAGTCAATGATGTCCAATGTTGTTTTGGATCCCATTGACGTTTTAATTTTATTTACAAAAACAGCAGAATCATTCTTAAAAATATTTTCCTTTTTCTTCTTACAGGTTTGGAATGACATAAGGCTCAGTAATTTTCATTTTGGGGTGAGCTAACCCTTAAAGGGGTTCTTACTAAATAGAATTAAATTGGTTTGGTAAATCACAAGATAAACGCAAGGACCAGCCTGCAGATATAAATATAGAGTGTGATTAATATTTAACATTACAATTTGTTAACAAATAAACATTTTAAAGTAATAAAATAACCTCACCAAGACAAAATACTAACATCAGGCCAACAGAAATTTCATCAATTAACTGTAAAATGCCTCAGTATAAATCTTTAAACGGTTTGGAGTAGTTGAACATCAGATAATCCATGTAGTAAAAGTCATATGCCCTTTGTTTCTCTGTCACATTTAGCTGTCCAAAATATCTCTTTGTGATTTCCGAAGATGTCCTTTCTGCATTAGGGTTCCTGTCTTTAAAACTAGGGAATGTTAAATTGCTAGGAGCACCGATTCTTCTCAAAAGGAAATTGGCTTCTTCCTCCAGAGTCTCAAATTTCCCAATGAAATCATAGTCTAGCAGGCAGGGGCTGCAGAGATGTCCAACGGGCTCCCAGTGGATATCCATGCCAACCGGCCGATGCACGTCTAACAAATACTGGATGAACTCCTTGAAGGTCACACCCGCTCCTGTGCGTAAGGCATACTGCGTCGCATTGCTGCGGTATCTTGAGATGATAGGTTTCCCGAACACTGGGTGGTAGTATGAGTTAGGACTCTCGAACTTGTCCCGAAAAGCAGACACTAGCCTTTCGAAAGGTTCCCTCAGGAACAGGACTTTGGTGTAGGTCTTCAGACGCCGGATGATGCCCTTTTGATTGAACGAGTCTAAACGTTTGAGGTGATTCCCATAATGCACCTCGTCATGTTGGATCTCGCCTGTGGAAGAAGCGAGGCCTTGAAGCACCATGAGCACCCTCTTCCAGTTGGAGCAGCCCGCCTTGGGCACCTCGCAGTAGAGGAGTTTGTGCTTGTCCTCCACAAAGATACGGGACACGTGCATGCGGGTTATAGTCTGTTTAGGGGTTCCGCTTGTGTATTTGGCACAGACCTCCCTCATAAGACTCAGACGGGAGCTCTGCGCCTGAGTCATTCGTCTAATGCGGCCAGGAGGGTCAGAGTTGGGCTGCTGGACAAGTGGACCGCTCTTAAGGAGGAGTTTACGGTGGCTCTTTGTGACGTGGGACGCAGGGATGTCTCTGGGGTTGATGAGCGAAGAACGTTGGACCCATGGGAAGACTGGAAGCTGCACTGGTTGCACAGGTCTGGGAAAGTTGTCTTCTGTTGGATCAGACCGTCTTTCATTGTCAAGGCAATAAGGACAATGTTCCTGAAAGAAAGAATAAGAGTACAGTCAGTAACAATAATTGTGCTTCTTCAACTTCAGTTGTGTGCTTAATTGAATTCAATGTGCTCTTGTAGTGTACTTTATATCCTAAAAGTTTATTTTTTTTAAAACTGTTTTTAGAGATAATATAATATTAATAAAATAAAAGGACACTTAAGTGAACTTCAAAATGGTTTAATTTCATTACTATTTCTCAAGACGCTTAAGTACATTTTTAAAATTACAATTTGCAATAATGTCAGATTAAAAGATACGCTAAATCATTGTGTTTTAATAATCAAATTGTTTCATTTATTTGTTTTTGGGGGAGGGATTAATGTTACAGGGGTTGATTTCTATAAAAAAAAAAGTTGTTTTACGATGTTCCTATTAAAACTGATTTCGCAAAGATTTTTGCCTTACCCTGGTCCCAGACCCAGATTTTTAATCTTAAATTAGGAAAATACAGCATAAAACTGTGCAAAAAAAGTGTAAAAATATTATTTAATTGGCTTTATTTAGGACATACAAATACAAGATTTGAAATTAGTCCAAGTGAGGAAAAGAAGTATTGCCATTTTATTACAAAAAATGTTATTTCCACACACAATATTCTGTCAAACACAAAACATAATTTGAGATGTGGTGGAAAGAACAATGACTTTCAGTCAGTTCTTTGCTGGATATTGTTAAATAAGCAAATTGAATTAAATAAACTAGTGAGAGTGAAAGGTGTATTTTAATGTTTAAAAAAAATACATCAACACAGTAAAGAACTAATTCATGGGCTCCGTAAGCATTTACAAGAGAAGGTTGTGGTTTTGAAGTTGTCTCTCCAAATGCAGCCACCAAGTGGTGCTAGCACACAGTAATTCCAGTGCACATGACGTGAAGCAGGCACTTGTGAAAAACCTTGCGATATTGACTCATACCAATAAGCTTACCTTTCTTATGGCCTGCACTTGGGAGAATATGACCTTTGCACCTGAGGGAAACGAAAGAGAGGGAATGTTAGGATGACATTTCAGGCTTATCCATTTTTACAATCCATGTACCATGAAAGTGAACTTTTGTGTTCAGGAATTTTCAACGAGCTGCTTATATTCAAAGCGCAACCACTGAGAAGTTGAAACCGTGTTGTGCTGAGCATATGGCCCAGTGAAATGTTGTCCTTGCTTTAGTTTTTTCTCGTACAAAGACGAAGCGAAGAGAAAGGGCGGGCGGACAGAGGGAGGTTGACTCCTGTGGCCGACTGCTAATGTTTACGTGCCATTGCTTGCAGCAGCTCCAGATGGTCTCCCAGCAGCCTGACAAACATCATCTTGACATCAAAGGTTATTGTGTATGAACGGAGGTGTGTGTCAAAAGATATTCAGACAGATATTGGTTAGTATTCACCATGGGAAAAGTCTGCAGTCCAAAGTGTAGGCCTTCTTAATGGGGAATGAGATTCGAAGCTGAGTCATACTGAATCAGACTTTGCAGCTCTGGCAGAGATGTCTCAATGATTTGACACTGACCTATGAAAGGGCAGAGAATAGCATCGATTAGATGCCAAAGCCATGACACTTTTCCTTGATAGATTCATTGCAGGCGGAGGCCTGACTCGGGTTTGAGAGCTACAGCAGGTTATTTACAGGCCAGGAGAAGGGGATGGGGAGACAACTGTCCTTCCCAGGGACACTTTTACTTAATCTGTTAATACATTAAATCAAAACTTACTGTAAACAATTCAATGATGCATATTATTCCAAAGAAAAACTGTCTTTATAGTTTACACACAGTTCACAGAGAGAGAGAGAGAGAAAAAACCCAGCAACGACTAAAGATATCTGGATTCTATAATTGCAGGTACACCTGGTGTACAGTCATTTTTTCCTGCTTTTTTTAATGGTTGTATTTCTAATTATTTAAATAATTTGTTACTCATTGTCATGGATCACAAGATGTTAGAGGCCATAAAAACTTAATATTTTCTGTAAAACTGTGTCTTATATTTCTTGTTGTCTGAATTAGTCAGTGTATTTTTGTATAATCAAAATATTTTATTTAACTTTTCTTATGGTAGTATTTTAGATTTTTTTTCTATAAAAGTCCAAAATAATAATTCCTAATTCTACAACATTAAATTGTTTAAAAATAGCTTTTATCTTATCAAATGTGTCCATGAGTCTTGCATCAATTTTGTTACTGTATTATACTTTTCCTTTAAATTGGTGGAATTATCTCCCATAACTATATAAGATACAGGAAATGATGTCACTTTCCCTCACTGATCAGATCTGAAGCACTGAACGGTATGTGCTCTCTCTGAGAAAATATTTAAATGCAAAGTTATTTTTTAAAACGTCAAAATTGTCCACAATATCAAAAGGAAAACAGAATTTATCACTTGTCACACAGTGGGTTGTTTAAACGTCTTTTAATCATGATTTCATTAGTGCCATGTGCTCTTAGCATTTATGCTAGCAGGTGGAGTTTTTGGATAAAAAGTTTAAAGTTGTCAATCCTGTTACCGTCAAACTCTGTTACCAATGTTATGTCTGTAACACAAGTTGACAAACAATACTACAAAGACATTTTTCGTTAAAAGTAAAAAAGGAAGTAAGTCGTCTTTGGCATTTATTAACATTGATTATGTTTTCAATAAGACACTGGAAAGAAGTCTTTTTACTTAACTTTATATAATACAAAACATATATCCAATTATAGAATCACTCACACTCATGGTTTAAAGCTACTGTGTGATATTTTCCCCATCTAGTGGTGATGGGGTATATGACCATCCAGTGAATATTAGTTTCAGTTCCTCTCAATTCTGATTTCGTTTTAGCTCCTACGGTGGCCGATTTAGTCCAAGATTAAAATGGCAATCCCCCTCTTCACATTCCACACGGTGCCATCGAGTGTTAAAATGCAAAAGGCGAAGCTTGAATTTACGGGTATGTCCCTCTTTAGCTAATGTGGAGGGGCAACATGGCGACCAGCATTCGAACCCCTCACCCGTATGTATTTTCAATGGCATATTATACATTTACGAGAATACTTTATTACTTTAAAGAAGTAAATATACATTAATGCGCACATATATTTTTGAAAGAACTAAGTGTTTTTAGCTAAGAATAAACTAAAAAAGTTACACAGTGTAGCTTTAAAACAGTGTATTGGAACACAAAAATGCACCTTTTTACACTTCCTCTGAAACTTTTCATTCATGACACAAATTAGTCACATGACTAAAAAAATCAACTTGCTGATAACCCGGTGTTTCCTGCACAAAACAACAATCCAAAATAATTGTATTATAAGTTCACCACTGCCTGACTGAACAGCGAGTGATTTTCTATAAAACCATGAACTCACATTAGTCTGTTTATTGAGTATTGACAACACAATTAAAAATCTATCAGTTCCTGATGGAAAAAAAATCAGGTCCTGACTTCAATTTTTCCTGTTTAACTTTCTGTCTCACTCAAAAATCCATGGTATTACAGAAGTAAAATGGATACGGCAGTTCAGCTAATCTTCCAGACTACACAAGTTTTGGACTGATTCATCAAAAGCCATCTTATAGCTTACCTGTTTAGTGTATAGGATTACAAATAAATACAAATAGTCATATTTGCCTTCACAGTGTTCTGGAAAACAATACAGTTGATTGCATTTGTGCATAAAACTACATGCAATCTGATTTGGAAGTTCCCTGTAATGAGGACACTGTATAGGTTGTAATTTCCCATAGATGAGTGAGGGTAAGCATTTCAAAGAGAATCTGCAAAATATTCATGGTGTTTCTTCTCTTTTATTCATAAATTCATAAGATCCTGCTGGTAAGCCTGTTTTATCCTGCACAATTTGTGTCATAATGCATTATTTCACTTAATCTGGCCACAATGCTGTGTGCTTTGGTACGAGTGTATACCAGCATAAGGATCAACACACACTGTATACCATTACCAAACTGTGCATTATTTATCACAAATTAGGACATTTATATATAAAAAGGGCTCATCTATGTCTGTAATGTTTTAATGCTTTTTTTGTTGCATGTTAATGTAAAATTTCCCCACTGCATATAAACAAAATATTATCAAAGCTTAAAATATGATGACTCAACCATGTATAAACCCATATAAACTATTTGGCTAAAAATCAGTCATGAATTATTAAATTAACTACTCCTGAAAAATTATGTGAGTCGGGAGTTGGATTAGTTATACTAATCGTAAGTGATAGTGCGCTATTACCATTACAAATACTATTATATATATATAAACTTCACTATATATAAATATTCTGAAAATTAAACCACTTTCTGGCTGGTTTATTAAAATGGAAATAATGTGACATTGGAATTGCATTGTGCATAGATTTTTGTGATTTATGTTAATGTAAATTGTATAAATAATCTCCAATGATTTTTTGTTTTTGCAGTCTTTTTTAAGGCATTATACACACTATATTGCCAAAAGTTTTACATGCAAATGATCTTCAATGGCTTCCCATTCTTAATCCATAGGGTTTAATATGGAGTTGTCCACCCTTTGCAGCTATAACAGGTTTAACACTTCTGGGAAGGCTTTCCACAAGGTTTAGGAGTGTGTTTATGGGAATTTTGACCATTCTTCTAGAAGAGCATTTGTGAGGTCAGACACTGATGTTGGACGTGAAGGCCTGGCTCGCAGTCTCTGCTCTAATTCATCCCAAAGGTGTTCTATGGGGTTGAGGTCAGGCCTAGAAACTTCATAGGAGACTAACACAGGCTGGAAAGAAATTGTTGAATAAATTTGTTATTTTGTTTGTTTTTTTGCGCACAAAAAGTATTCTCGTCGTTTCATAACATTAAGGTTGAACCACTGGAGTCCCATGGACTATTTTAACAATGTCTTTACTACCTTTCTGGACCTGGAAAGTGTTAATCGCTGTCTATAGCTGGTTCAGAAAACTCTCTCTCGGATTTCATTGAAAATATCTTAATTTGTGTTCTGAAAATGAACGAAGGTCTTACGGGTTTGGAGCGACATGAGGGTGAATTAATTTTTAGGTGAACTAACCCTTTAATATTGCTCAATTATAATTGAACTTGCTACAATTCAAAGGTGTTAAAGTTCTATTGTAAAGTTATAAAAATGAATATCAAGTAGTACAGGATGAAAAGATAGCATGCTCTCGCACGGATGCACAGCATTGTGCATTGACCCGACTGCATGCAATTCTCTCACGCTCTATGGGTCTGCAAGATCTCTCACTTGAGTGGGAGGAGGAGGTGAGACAGGGAGGAAAAGAGAAGGCAGGAGAGATTGTGTGAAAGATAACAGACGATCCCTGTAAACAGCTAATGTCTTTGCCGCTGCGCGTCTCCCTCCTGCTGGCACCGGCAGATCACTCAGTTCTATTAGATCAGAGTCTCGTCAGAGACGGCCGACCTAAACGACATGAGGTGAAGCAGAAGAGCGACACTGCTGCACGGTAGGAGCTGGCAGTAATGGAGCACTGCAGACAGCCTCGCTCCCGATGACTTCATAGCTTATGAATAACTCAAATCCCAAGAGGAGAACAGGAACACGGAACGAGGTACTCTCACTAGTCCCACCGCCATCTGATCTTCTAGAATGCTCTAGTACCCACCAGTCCTAAATAAAGTTACATTTTTATAAAAAACAAAACAAACAAAAAAAGATCAATTCACAAACATGGCAAAGACAGTACTCAACACTAAACAGAGGTAACTAATGGCAATGAATACAAAAGATAATGGGCAACTAAACAAGACACAGGTGATAATGATGAGAAACCAACAAATTAGCAATGGGAACAAAGGAAACAAGAAAACAAGAACATACAAAAGTCCAAGAAAATGAAACTGGAGTGGTACTCTTTCAAGAAAAATCCAGAAATGTTTGTCTATTTGGTATAATTTAGCTTTATTGTAACTTAAAATGTATTTTATGGTGATTAAAGGGTTAGTTCACCCAAAAATACCAAAAAATGACATTTCTGTCATTAATTACTTACCCCCATTTCGTTAGACACCCGTAAGACCTCCGTTCATCTTCGAAACACAAATGAAGATATTTTTGTTGAAATCCGATGGTTTAGAAAGGCCTTCACTGACACCAATTTCATTTCCACTCTCAAGACCCATAAAGGCACTAAAGACGTTAAAAAGCCCATCTCACAAAAACACACACAATGTTCTGTCTATTCTCTAAAAACTATTTCTCGTCGCTTCATAAAATTATTGTAGAGCCGCTGTAGTGAGATGGGCTTTGTAACAACGTTTTTAGTGCCTTTATGGGTCTTGAGAGAGGAAATGACATTGGTGTCAATGGAGGCCTTTCTGAGCCATCGGATTTCAACACAAATATCTTCATTTGTGTTTCGAAGATGAACAGAGGTCTTATGGGTCTGAAACCGCATGAGGGTGAGTAATTAATTAATTAATTTTTATTTTGGGGTGAACTTACCCTTTAGCATTACATGTTAAATTAAAATTGACAAAAATTTATGAAAACTAAATTGTAAGTTTTTATTTTTAACAAAACTAACTAATGCACACAAAATGGTAAAAATAGTTTGACAAAGGAGCTAGTATGCTGTAAAAAGTGATCAGTTGACTTAAAATAAATAACTTAATAAATAACTTAATAATTCTATTTAGCTCTATTTATATTTAAAATGTTTGTAATTAAAATCTCTCTCTCATATATATATGCTAAATTTGATGAAACCTAGTGTGTTTTTTTTTTTACATAGTTGAAGTAATAAAATGACAAACTATTGGGGTCGGCGCCGAAGCGCAACAGTGCTAGCTACAATACGAGCCAGGACTTGAACTCGGGTTGGCGCCGAAAACCTTGTAGCTAGCACTGTTGCGCTTCGGCGCCGACCCCAATAGTTTGTCATTTTATTACTTCAACTATGTAAAAAAAAAACACACTAAGTTTCATCAAATTTAGCATCATTAGTTAGCGCAATAATAACATTACTTTTAAAGGTAACATTTCCCAACACCAGTAGGAGATAGTCATCATATGAAATATTATACCATCTTGTTGGTTTCTTTTATGCCACATGCTATTGATATGAATTAAGATACTCCTTCACTGACGCTTGAGTGCAGTTGTATACATGTAAAGTTATACAACAGACATCTGAAGAGGCAGAGAAGAGCAAGAGCCAGCAGAGTGCCTGTCACATCTAATGCAGGAGCTCTTTGTTTACCACGGTGCAGCTTTACACAAAATCAAATCAATATGTCATAAACATGGCGACAGTCTCCGGCACCATGAGATGCTACTGATTTGACAGAAACAGAGAAGCAAGGTTTACGCTCGAATAGCTGACGAGAGGGTCAAGGTTTGACTGGTTAGTAAGGTCCAGTAAGTCCCTAAAACTAAAAAGTCCACAAAATAAAAAACACAACAAAATATCACCATTACTGTCATCATTATATAACACGCTTTCTAGCTACAAATACATTGTACAAATGATTAAATTTTTTTAACATTTAACGTGGTTTAACAAGGGCAGAGAGGTATTGTTTGTTCAAACACTAAAGACCATTAATGAGGTTATGGTAAATTTGGTGGTAAAATAAGCAGCTGTCAACATCTCCGTTCGCACACAGTGTGAGATGCAGTGACTGACTATAATAATGGCTTCCTGATATTAGTGCTCTTCATTAAACTTAATGCACTGTGAAAAATTCCCTTTATTTTAACACAACTGATTTGTACGCCTGTCTAACCTTGTTAGAATCCAGCAAACAACTAAATCAGGAAGACAGTCTGTTACCATAAATAATAGTAAATAAGCCAACTGGTGAATTAGAGATGAGTTAAAATTCACCTTGAAATATTAACTCAACTTGAGGGCATATGGGATGCTCAGCAAATATGCGGCAAGAAAACAGATCATATCAGGTATCAAAGCATGATGTGTTTATAAGAAGGAAAAAAGTTAAGATGTATTTGCCAGACAGACAGTGCGCTTTAAACCTCGGGACTAAAAGGTTTTCACCTCAGTTTGGAGGTAATCGTTGCCTGGCTGCAGGAATATGAATTCAAAAGATAGTAATAGCATAAAAATGGATCACCTTTAGTTCATTATTTTAATAGTCCCTCACTATAAATTTGTTAACACACTTACAATCAAAATGTCAATCAATTTATCTGATTTAAATACAAAAATATTGTGAAATATTATTGAAATGTACTGTTTTCTGTTCTCTGGTGATGGCAAATCAGAATTCTCCGAATCATACCTCCAGTCTTCAGTCTCACATGAAATCATTCTAATATGCTGATTTGCTGCTCAAGGACCATTGTTATTATTGTCAATATTGGAAACAGTTAAGCTGCTTAATATTTTTGAAAAAATAAAAATACTTTGATGGATATAAAGTCCAATTTAAGATTTAAGAGTTACTTATTTTAAATATAATGTAAAATCATTTACTGTTACTGTTTACATTTACTGTTATCAAATTAATGTCTCCTTGCTTACTAATTTCTTCTAAATAAATCATCTTACTGACCCCAAACTTCTGAATGGTATTGTATTTATACATTTTTACAAAAGTTATGATGAAAGATGCTTTATACTTTCATGACTGATCTCCAATAGTTCTTGTTAAGTTCTTGTATTTCTGCCTGAGAAATCTTCAGGCGAGTGTCTGGAATGGACACTTGATCATTTATGGAACTCTAAGGTGCATAAAGGATCACTACAATGTCTCTTTCTCTCCCTCTCCCTCTTTCTTTCTCTCTCTCTCTCTCTCTCTCTCTCTCTCTCTCTCTCTCTCTCTCTCTCTCTCTCTCTGAACGGACTGTGACATCCATACAGTCGTCCACACATCAATATTTATACCTGGCAGTCACAGGAAGAGTAAACACCTCTGGCTGCCACCGTCAAGAAGGGGACGAATGAATGAACTGCGTGAGAGGGAGGGAAAATGAGCAAATCGCAGCAAGATGGAAGGATTTAGTGAGTGATGGGGTGATAGATTTTGTGATTGATTGGACAGAAGAACGGTTAGATGGCTATAAGGATGGATGACCTGATGGATATGGTTGTTAAGAATGTAGTTTGCAATTTGTGTCTGGCCATTTCCTGCTCAAATCCGGCCCATTTTCAGTCAAGTGTCCTTCTGCCGTCTGATGAACACGTCGCAGACTCTACATTCAATTATCGTCCCATGGTGACACACACACACACTTGCGCGTTTATTTGCAAATAGCCTACCTTTTCAATATACGTACTCTTTTCATCGATGCTGTTGTCCTTGACTAACCCGGACATTTTGGAAATGTGTAAAGAGACTCATTTATTGTAAGCTGTTTACTTGTTTACTCCTGTTGTGTACCAGCGGGCCCCCTGGTGGCACATCCGTCTGTTGTTAGCTGCTGTGTGTGTGTGTGTGTGTGTGTGTGATATCTGGCTCTCTGCCCTCTCTCTGCGTGAGCCTGAGCTCTCTCCAGAACTTCATTAGCTTGATTAACATTCATGTCCCACCTTCCTTCACCTCGTGCTGTCAGCTTCCGACTTCTTAACTAACTTACACACCCCCTAGACTTTAGCACTGGGAGTTTTTCTTGACATTGGTACCGACTTTCAGCCCACTAACATATACTTTGAAGGCATAGTTCAAAAATAAATGTTCATAATTTATTCACCCTCAAGTTGTTCCAAACCTGTATACATTTCACAAAGAAAGATATTTGGAAGAATGTTTGCTCCCATATTGACTTCCATAGTAAGAACACAAAACTATGGATCTGAGATATGAGATCTGATTCACAATTTAAAACATATACAGTAGTGTTCAAAAGTTAAGGGTCAGTCATTTTCTTTCAGTACGGCATATTAATGATCAAAAGTGACAGTAAAGTCGAACTATTACCCTGTTTACGCCTGGTATTAAGATGCAAAAAAAGTTTTGATCAGACTGCTTTTGTGTAGTGTACTGTAGATGTTCATGTGGTCGAATACGTTTGAAAAGCCACAAAAGACGGCCTACTCTCCGCCTGACCTAACACGTGAACATTGAACATTTAAATCCCCTAGTGAACACGCACAAGGGGATTTAAACTTTGTCGGTTGAACACCGTAAAGCACAATGTTCCCTCATCATTCCTGATTTCTAACAAGCTTGCAGCTGTCAAAGCAGAAATGAAAGCCGCTGGTGCTGTATGTGTGTTTTTGTCTGTGCTTCATGCAAATTGCATGCTGTTATTCCTTTCATTAGATCAAAAGATCTGAAAAAGACCATTGATTTACCTGCCCTCAAAGAAGTCAGGACAGAAGTGGTTGAAAGTGGACAAAAGAGCTGGATTAAAGCCATTAGTGTCAGGAGGCAAAGTGCTCAAATCTTTTTATATACTGAATATCAAATGTAAATGTATGTCCATTAAACTGCATTTTTTAGCAGTCATCAAGCTTGTACACAGTGTCAAAAACACGAAGATGTACCTTTAATTTCCCCAAACTGATTGCTCACTAAAACACCCACAGTTAACATGTTTTCAGCCCATTTGAGTTTGGTTTTGATGTGACATAAAGAGGTGAAGTTGTTTACTTATTGTGAAAAGCATGGCAGGCAAGAGCCGTGAGAGAGCGGAGCGAGGAGCAATGGAAGTAGGAGGAGCGACGACAGTGAAGAACGAGAGAGGACCAGGCCTGGACTTTGTTGTTTTTTTACGTTTTATTATATGTGTGCGGCAGTCTTCCGTGAGGAGGTTTTTACTTACATTTTATTTATTTTAAGATTAAAGTCTTTTGAACGTTCTCCGGTTCCCGCCTCCTTCCCATATCAACAAACCCTGTTACATCGGTTCCGAGACCCGGGAGGAAGGAGGGACACGCTGTTGGAGAACCCTCGCTGCTGAGGGGGATTGCGGTGCTGAGGAGGTCGGGCAGCACGGAAGAATGAAGCGGTGGTGCTGGAGCAATTGAAGACCTGGTGGGACGGAGAGCTTGCTGTGTGCTCCTGGGTCAAGGTGGGGAGGCTGCTGGGGGGCAAGATGGGGACGAGCAGGGAGCGCGGGGCTCACTGCCGGCTGCCATCAGCTGGAGAAGCCATCGCTGGCAGCCAGGGGGCGGAGGAGGACCGAGCCGCCCACCGAGGAGCATCCAGTACCATCGGACTGCATTGCGAGTAAGAGCCTCTCGGCTGGCTGAGGGCAGAGCGGCAGTGTATCCGGGAACCTGACCAAGATTTAAAAAAAATTCTCCCTCTCTCCACTCTGTCGCTCCTGGTTCTTCCATCTCCTTTTCTCTTGTCTCGTCTGTCCTTACCCCCAGGTGCTGCGGCTGCCAAAACTTGCCCCGGGGGGAGTAGAGCGCAGTTTCGTGGGTACCCCCTGGCCTGGTATGTGACAAGCAGGGCGGGCAAAAGCATAAAACGAGGAGCAATGACAGGACGAGAGACGCTATTACTTTATAAAATTACTGACTTTTTAATGTCACATTTTGTAATCATTTGTTTTATTTTTTGTAACACGGATTATTTTTTCATCTACTTTTTTTGAGGACACACTGCCTCCCTTGTCTCCTCGGAGGAAATGCCCCTGATTAAAACACCAGGTGTAAACGGGAATGTGTAGACTACTTTTTTGTAGACATTTTGTCTTTTGCTTGTTTTTTCCTCATGACTGTGTAAAACAACTTAAAATACTCCGTAATTTTTGGCCTCACAGGCCTTCACATGTGTGAAAAACATCAATATTCATGATTAATTATGCCCTCCCCGCATAAGCCTTCCTGACATAAAACATGCCTTATACATTTTGAATCAGTATTGTTTTATGTGTATGAGTGGCCAGAGTAATTTTTACATCGTCTTGAAGCAAAACATTTCAAATCCAGTTTTCAAAAGTCTTGTGAACAAATATTCAATATAGGTTTTATAACCTTATAACAGTGACTTCCTTTTTTTCACAAACCATGCCTAAACATTATTTTCTCAAAACTACACTTTTACACACATGCTGCTCACATATTATTGTAGCAGTTTGAGCTGAATACAGTGTAATCAGACTTTAGCCAAAATGTTACATGAAATATGCTGAAATGTCAGGGCATGTCAAAACACCTCCAGGGCCAAGAAAACAGCTCAGGGTTCAGAGGGTAAATAACAGGGCCTTACACACGTAACACAATCATATTCAGCAGCACAACTGTTTTCAACATTGATAATAATAAATGTTTCTTGAGCAGCAAATCAGCATTATAGAATGATTTCTGAAGGACCATGTGACACTAAAGACTGGAGTAATGATGCTCAAAAGCCAGCATTCATAGTTTTCAAGTGTCTTCACAAGCTTAGGAGCGCCCAGTTTTGCTGGAGTACAAAACAAGGCTTTCCTCCACTGCCTGCCAACCATGTTTACCAGGTTTGTAGTCAGTATTATTAATACAGTAAGACAGTGATATTAAAATACTAAATTCAATATACACCTTATTTATGTTGCATACTTTGTACAGGAAAGCAGATGAATGCAGAATATTAATGCAATATTTTGTGTTTGTGTTTTTGCCCTCCAGGCTCCGCGACAGTTATGTGACTGAAAACTGAATTGCCATCACAGTCATAAACTGATTTTTTTTTAGGAATAGCAACATCCATTTAACTAAATCAAATTTATGTTGACTAAGTAGCCACTCTTTTTTTAGTAATTCATTCAATGGATTAATTAATTAAAATTTTCTGGGTAAACTATTTCTTAGAAATCTACGAGGAAGCCAGATAAAAAACAACAACACCAGATCCACAACATTCCTGAAAATGTTTAGGTTACGTATGGTATGTAACCCTTGTTCCCATGAAGGAGGGAACGGAGACTTTACGTCGGACCTACGTTATGGGGAAACACATGTGTGCTCAATCCTCTTTAAGTGTAAACTGAATGAGCCAATGTACATTAGCGTGCAAGATATGTATCTCGCACTCCACCCCGCAGCACGGGTATAAATATGGAGGTAGATGCAATGCACCTTTGTTTTTCGTAGTACATTTTTGGTGGTACAGCAACTATGGCTGTTCCTTCAGGGAACGAGGGTTACATACGTAACCGAGGCATTCCCTTTCAGTCAGTAACGTTCAACGTTACGTCAGAACGTCACCTGATGTTACGGGGATCCCATGGAAAACGCCACGGTTGCTTCCCCTTCCAGTGCCCTGCGTCGTTCTGTATGATCTACTCAGTCAGACTATTGGATAACATCTCATAACTCACAACATTCAGCTCACAATAACTTACATTGTTTGGCCGACTTCTTGTGGAATAAAAATAATACAACTTATTTCATGACTCTTTCCACTAGATGGCCTTATAGCTATATATATATATATATATATATATATATATATATATATATATATATATATATATATATATATATATATATATAGGCCAAAAGTTTAGACACATTACTATTTGTAATGTTTTTGTAAGAAGTTTCTTCTGCTCATCAAGCCTGCATTTAGTTATTTATTTATTCTATAAAAATAACAATACCAGATCAACAACATTCCTAAAAACCTCAAAAACAGAAAACTCCATTAACAGGAGTTCACTAGCCTGACAAGCCAGACCCACATCAAGATGTTTGGTCTGGAAACTCACCATTGACAGGGCTCAATCCCAGAGGCGGGATAAACGGTTGTCTTTCAAACTCCCTCTGCACGCAATAGGATAGAGCTACACCAACCAGAGCAATGTGAAGCGGAGCTAGTTGAAGCTAGTAAACATGTGAAGATTAAACATTCGCCGTATCCGGTCGGCAAAACTCCGAACACATCTTCCTTTTTTAAGAATGACGACAGTGCCGTTCTGTCTTCTTTTCTCAGAGAAAAGCTTAACTCCAAGTCTTCCAGAGTCGCGGTCAAAGCTGATACGAAAGACCGCCTTTCGCCAGCTTCTGTGTTTACTAGAAGCACGCAAGCGCTCGGCCGTCATTATGTTAAGCCCCGCCCACCGACAGAGTTTGGTTTTTACAGCTAAACAGCTCAGAAGTGTATTGAGAGTTGCTTATACACTCGAGGCAGATTAAATTTGCTGCCGCTAGGGTGCGTCTAGATTTCTAGGCTAGGAGTTCACTGTTTCTTTTATGACACTTAACCTATCTCTTACTCACGTTATGCTTCTCATGAACACCATTTCTTCACCTTTAGCCCTTCCCATGACATTCAGACACTTTTAGATTCACCAAAAAGTAACCAGTTCAAAATAGTACTTTGTTTAATCTTTCTTTTCTTTTTAATCTTTATTTGTTTAAAGCTTTCTTGCTATTATTTGACAAATTTTTGGTCTGTTTCTCACACTAAGCTATAGCACATTTCTTCAAAAGACTTGGAATACATGCACACAAGTCGTATGCACCACATCCAGGAGACATTGCGAACCTGCTCCATCTCTTCCATTTTAGATAGGGGTATCCAAATTCTCTTTGAATTGCCATTGTGTATTAGCCTGGGAAAACCCAGACAACTTCCGGCAAATTTAGTTCTGCAAGTAGTCTGGCAAAGAGCTCATTCAAACCCATTTTTAATCCGTCGAAATTGCGGCACCAATCAGAAACATTGGGGCGGGCTTTACACGATGACAACAACGCAGCGCCAGTTAAGCAAATTTTATACATTACACAGATGGATGCTGTGGTGAAGGATCTCTCGGTCGAATCAGCTATCACGTCTGTTTTAAGCTATTTAAACTTTTTATTTCCATTAAACCCGAGCAAAGAACAACACTCGGCTACCAGATGTGGATTACACCGGCTACTTTGATGAGGAGGATGGGGAGTGTGATCATGTGCTAACACCACACAGCAGCTCTGGATCTGGCCTTTCTGGGATTATTTCCTCACACTAGATCTGGTAGTCATGTAAAAATTGTAAATAAATAACTAGTGTAACTATGCTCAAGTCTGAAAATGTTCTGAAAGGACTGAATTAAATCAAGTTTGTAAAACACATTTTCTCCAAAGACTCATCAATATTATTTTATTTCCAAATATTGCAAATAGCGTTCTAATCGCAATACAAATGCTTTAACAACGGGGACAAATGCGATCAGAGCTTGATGTTTTCTGTTCGACCGTCATTCTGAGATGCTATTAGGTTTTCCAAAATTTGCAAAAATTTTGATGGAGTGGCAGTGGACACCAGCTATTATCATATTTCTTTTACAACATCAACAAAAGTCGTCAGAAGCCATTGGAACATCTTCCTTGAAATCACAAACAGAGTTGCTGTCTCAGAGGTTTCTCCGTCGCTCTGCACATGTCATCGTCCGTTGGTGACGCCCTTTTGGAAATGATTTTTTCTGTGAAGCTTTGCCAGACCATAACTCAGTTACTACTGAGAATGGTCTGGTTTTAACCAGGCTAATTGTGTATGAAATGTGCTATAAGCTTGCCTAACCTTGCTTCTCTTGCCTAAACTCTGCATGATATTCTGCTAAACTGCTTTTTGTGCTACAAGAATGACCATCGTACCAGCAGTCCATTGATTTTAAAGGAACACGTGGACTTTTTGGGACTTTAGCTTATTCATCATATCCCCCTGATTTAAATAATACCATTCTCATCTCCTTGAGTGTCATAACTCAGTCTGACGCACCCACCGCTAGCCTGACTTAGCACAAAAACTGGAGGTAAACGGCTCCATCTAGCCTACTGCTAAATAAGTGACAAAATAACTAATATTTAATAATAATTTAAGAACATTCTTTCAACTTAAATTCAAAATATAACTCAGAATTTCATGCATAACCCTTTTAAATTAGCTCAAAATATTTTACATTGGATGTTTTTGCAGAAGCATGAAAAAACATGATTAAGACTAGATGGCCTATATGAACCAAGTGAGATGTTCTACTGGGTCCTAAAAAGTCTGTTCTTTTTAGTATGCATTCAGATACACATGTAGACGTTATAAAATAATTTTTGATAAAGTTTTAGTTTGAATCTTGAGCATTTTTAGGTTTTTCTATTTCGAATTCCGAAATTTCGACCTCAAAACTCTGCGAATCCAGTCAATCTTTTATGTGTCTATTCGTGGTTCCAGTGCGACAAAAGTCTTGGGTCTTGGACCACTTCAAAGAACACTCAATTAAAATTTTTTAAAATGAGTTTCAGGTTAGGGAGGATGAGATTCATTTTCTGAGTGAACTATTTCTTAGAAAAGGATGTAGGTGATTTCCTAGAACGCTATGTGACATCTAATCTATCTCTGACTCACGTCACGCTTCTCACGAACACTGTTTCTTCACCTTCAGCCCTTCCCATGACCTTTCTGACTTTTTGGCTTATTGTTTCTTCCCATAGGTTGACTACAGTGAGAAACTCACTCTCAGAAATATTTTATTTACCAGGCTGTGCATTATTTATGCACAAATTTGTTTACAAACTACAACTGTATGGTTAGAGATCATATCCTTCTTCTTACAACTTCTTTTATAAAATACCCCTTTTTTATTTCAGATACTATAATGAAGCCACAAGATATAACTGATTTTTCCTCATTTTCTATTGTATACATTCTCCTGGTGACTTCTTTTTCCCCTCTTTTTTTGTTATCTGCATCCAGAACACATACAGCATGTTTAATTCAGTGGAGTCACACAAAGGAGGAGCCAGTCAGCACACTGAAACACAACATGAATTCTGCCGGAGTTAAAACCTCCAAGACATCCAGACCTTGACCCGGACCAAGATATGTCTGCAAAACAAATTCATCCTTATACAAAACAAAATGTGTTGTGCTGTATGTGAGGAAAACACACTAAATAACACAAATGTAGAATTTAGGCTTATAAATAAATAAATATATAAATATAAAAAAGAAAATATACATAAAATAACAATTGAAGCAAATATATATTCAGTATAATAATATAGTTATATTGGTTTAATTATGCTAGTTATAAAATAAAAATGTTCTTAATATGTTTCTGTTGGGACCTCAGATTAAGCGAACTGAATGAATAATTAATTTGTTGGATTCATTCGTTTGTTTTTTATTTTAGGTAAATTGAACAAGCACCAAAATCATTTTTTTGAGTGGAATGAAGGATGATGATTTCTTCTTAAACGGTTCTCCTACATTTTTTGATTCATCAAGGCAACTGGTCAATGATTACATTTTCATTTGTATCCTTTAAAATCCAATACACATCAACCTTCACATAGAAGCACTAGCTTTTGATTTTATGAGGCTTGAGAGCTACAATTGTTTCCAGAGGACGACATCTCTGCACCACCTTTTGTTTGCATGGATCAATTTTAATAAGTAATGAAAATGGATTATTCCATGATTGAAATCCACATTGCGCCACAAATAAGATAAGTCTGAAGACTACTCTTTTCCGGGGAGAAGATTGAACATTTCTATGGCTTAGAAAGGGGATGGTTTCCTCTGACCTTGAGGCGCTTCATAAGAAAACAGAGAAATCTGGGCTGCTTTGCAAAGCTATTCTATATTAAAGGGGAAAACCTTTGCCTTCCAACAAAAATGTCATACCAGTAAAATGAAATCTTAAGCAACTTCCCTCTCTCTCTTGTAATGATATTGCACAGGATATTGCTGCATGCAGAGACACAAGGATTATTGTGTAGCAGGTCTGCAGAGAATCTACGCTGTGAATCACAGCATGCTGAATATCAAGGGTTTAAAGTTCTTGGATTCCCAAAACATAAGACCTCAATAATGCAGACCTGAAAAATCTCCTGTCAAGCACACTTGTCTGAAAAACAAACAACAGTCTTGTTACTGTCCTTTTTGAACACTATTGGGAATCCTTTCATCATTTGGAGTGACTGACATGCAAACATGAGCATGTTCTGAAGAAGTTTTAAAATGGTTTATCTTTGATTAACTTTTAAAGGAGTCATATGTATGAATTTTTATGTATTAATCACATTTTTATTGCTAATGTGTGAATAGCTGGTAATGAAACTTAAAAACGAAACACAGACTTCCTAGATGGTCTCTGAAAGCCTGATTTTTACACAAAGAATGTGTTTTACCAGGAAAATCCAAAGGATGTGATGGTTACGCATCCCCCTGAGAGCCTCTTTTCTGTTCAATGCCACATGAAACAAATGCTTGCAATGTTCAGGATGATCTCAAAAGAGCCATTCTGTACTGTAATGTCAATGTGTAAAAGAAAAGGGATTCATTAAAACTATATTCTCACATAGTCAGATCAATATATACTACAGTCTCAAATACTTTATAATCAAACTATCATAACAGTGTAATTTGAATGACCTCGTCTGTCAACTTGCTGCCTGTAAATTGCAGAGCTTGTGCTAACACATCTACATACATCGCTATGATCAGATGCTTTCTTAACTGTTGCTTCTCACTTTCTTGGTGTGTTCGATGCTCAGATGGCATTGGGATGTTCGTCAAAAGTATATTGCTACAAAGTTATTTTCAACTTTTTTTGTAAGTGAAGAAAAAACAAAAAAGACCTTAGCTGTGAGTATATCGGAACCCTGAATCATGTTTCTTTTATGTTACGTGTGCAAGAGTAAGCAATAAATTGCTGGCTGAAGTTCACTTAATGGCCACCGGTGTCGCTAATAACAAGGGTTTCTGAATTTTACATTTAGCCCCTTTAACATGTTAAAGCTGCAGTCCACAAGTTTTAGCCCAACCGCAACCTCCCGCAGTTTCTCTTGAAGACAATACGAAAGTGACTTAAACTGCAATTCCTCGACTGGCCACTAGGGACAGGCTCTAGAAGGAAGCAGAATCTCATTGAGCCCCATGTTAAAATGCCCAACTTTACAGCAGAAAAAAACATGCTAACAACCTGGTTCAAATTATGGTTTTGGTCTATACGGCTAGTTTTTCATGACAACTGTGAGTGGGGTGAGTTTTTATAACTCATTCATTTACATTATATAAAGCCTTAAAGTTCTGCATAATTAAGGGCGTGGCCACTTTGATTGACAGGTGGATAGCCATTTATCCTGTTAGTCATCACGTCACATAAGCTCCGCCCACGTCCCTCCTCTTTGCCCATTTTCTGTTATCCGGGCATCCCTGTTTGAACCCTAAAAATATTTCAGTCACATTTATCTTCTTTATGTTGGGTTGTGAATCAGCAAAGCTCCTCAGCGCGGAACAATCTAATGTTTTGAGGTGGGTTGTCTTTCAATTCACCAGTTGTCAACGATGATTGTCGTTTTGAGCTTTCTGGATTACAAGCTGCCATCAAAATCACACGTTTAATTACATTCAGGTAAGAAGTTTGTAAGAAGCTGTATAGCCCTCACTGTAAAAAATTATTTAAAAAAAAAAGTTACCTGGTTGCCTTAAAATTTTGAGTTCATTAAAATTTAAATTTTGAGTTAATACAATGAACAATTTTTGAGATTCGACAACCTTTATTAAAATATTATTAAAAGATTTTGTAAGCATATTGGGTAATTGTGTGTTTTATTTCTGATGACGCATTTTCATGATTTATCATGATTTATTTTTTATGTGGTTCAGATACAATAATATTTTGAGTTTCTATTTATTAAACAAATTTCCTTCATTGTATCAACTCAATTTTTTAATTTAAATAAACTCACCCTTTTAAGGCAACCAGGTTACTTACTTTTTTAAGTTAAACCAACAAAAGCCAACACTTTTTTTACAGTGTACTAGCCGAGACCCCTTTTTGACATAATTACAAGCTTACCGTTGTGAATCGGGATAAGGTAAGGAGATAGTTTTAAAAACTGGCTGGTAATGTACTTGGGAATTGAAAAAGGAATAAAAAAAAATTATACACTGTAAAATGTATTGCTGTTGACTGCAGAACAATATCGAAATAAAATAAACAATATATTTTGTTATATTTATGATCTTTTTTTAATGTAACATCTAAAAATATGTGGGGTCTTTTATCAGTAAATATTAACATATGTGATCAATTTGATTAACTAATCAGCATTTTATTTCATATTATATTTTTATATTTGCCAGGAATGAATTAGCATCACAAACTGGTTCAGTGTAAGGTCAATCCTTATCGGGCGCACATTCATTTCTGGCTTTTACAGTTAATTAAAACCTTACAAGATTGATCCAAATGGGTTATGAGTTTATGGCACACACAAAAAAGAATAGTCACTGGGAAGCGAAGCAATAGAGTGAAATCTTTATGCCGTAAATTAAGTCTTTAGTTCAGCTTCTAACAGACCTATTCAGTGGGGCGTAATTCAATCTGTGCATTTAAGCAGAACTTTGCTGACAACATGGCTAGCAACTGCTGACCGGTCATATATCATTTGGTTTTAGGCAACACTTTATTTAACACTTTATGTATCCTTAATCCTCCACTTTGTGTAGCCTGGAAATAAGTCTGCTAAAACATACCCTTCCTTATCATCAAAATGTGCAGATGTAAGAGGTGATCAAGGTTAAAAGCAATCTGTACTTCAACAAAAACAGTTGTATTTTTATTTCTGTGACAAAATAGTCCAGTGATCCATCTATCTAATCACTGAACCTCTTTTGGGAATATAAAGCATAGATGAAAAGGTAGTAATTGGGAATAATCTGCATTTGCATTGAATATTTCAGACAATAAGAGTGACGCTGGTTGTCAAACATCATTAGTATAACAGAAAATTAAGAGAGATCAAGTCGTAACCTAACACTAATGATCTGCCTACTGTGTCCTCACAGAGACACACTTCATGAATCAGACCTCAGTCCTGTCATTGTGTCATAAAACACCCCCGCCATACATGTGCCTGTGTGTGTATTTGGCCCTCAGCATGGAGTGTAAGTTTATGATAATAGTAAAAATGGTTTACGTGTTAAGTGAGCGTATTTTAACAATGAGCATCCCATTTTAACATATAAAATGAACCTCACTTTTAGAGTTTAGGAGAATTCATAAATGTTACTGGCAGGGCTATCAACGTTCCTATTGTTTAGAACTAGTATACATGTAATTTTACAACACATGCATAGTTTATTACACGTTATGCTGGATGTTGTGCACAGTAGACAGAGACTAGGCAATGACGGTTTATTAAAAGTTTTCAAAAGGTTTCAAAATGATACCCCAACCCCCCAGCCCCAACTAATGTTCAGTATTTTTCTTTATTTTTACACTAAATGTTGTCGGGCCTTCAAACATAACTTATAAATAAATAGAAGTGATGCGTCGTGAACAAAAACCACAACAATGACACATCTTTCTTCAATGTATTAAAGAAAGTTATGTAACATGTACCCTGTTAACAACTTTTGCATAATTGAGACCATTTCAGAAATTTAGATGGGGCAGATACTTTCAGATACTTTTTCAAGCATTGTAGGCACACTATATCATACAAAATTATATTCGCATGTATTCAATATTCCAAGTTATCCTAGTTTGAAAGTGCCCCTATTATTATATTTTAAACATTTCTCATTTTTTAGAGGTTTACATGCATCAAAGGTAAAAAAAAACACTTTCATTTTCTCATAATATGCATTGCACATCACCATATTTTTTAATGATTCTCAAACGACTTGATAGATTAATTAGTCTCTCTAAATCCTTCCTTTCCGTGAGCCTACTCTGCTCTGATTGGTCAGATCGGCCAGTCTGTTGTGATTGGTCTACCGCATAAAATGCTTGTCGGAAGCTAAACGTCTATTACCATAACTGTTCACAATCGCTGACGCTGAGGATCGAGGAAGCATCCCGAGCTGAAGTTACTGTAAAGACAGTAACGATGACGTTGATTTTACCATATCAAGCGTGAGTCCGACGATGAAACTTTGGAAGAAATAGTTATTTAACCCAAACCTCCATCGTAAGGACAACTTGAGCAGGAAGTTGCTACTCATTTTGAGGTACATTATGAGATGTTGCAACTGTAATTCCTCACCATCAGCATTAACAAGTGTATGTCCATCAACAAACCCATGTGATAATTTGTAATTTATAAACTGTATCAATAACCATCCTTCACCTTTACTCAAAGTACTAAGAACGACAGACAATCTACATCAATAGACACAGTTTTAGGTAATAGTGGCCCACAGCTGATTAACAGAACTATTTCAATAAGACAGTAACATGAGCTGGAAACTTACACAATATAAAACACAAAACTACTTATTTTGAACACATGGTAGAACAAATATTATGTACCTCAATAATTATTCATACTTACAGGTTTTGATTCTGAAGAGCAAGCTGGTCCAAATAAAGTGCTTAATAACCTATCTTTCAAGAGCAGCTTTTTGCGTGTTGAACAGTCGTCAGTAAAATGATGTGTTTGCGGATGGACAATGTACAACATAGGTGAGTATTATGGAAATGTCTTTTCTAGTGATGCAGAATCGTGACACAGTGGGATACGAATTACAGATGACTCATATAGTTCGGTCGATTGTTTCTCTTGCGAAACAATAACTTTATTTATTGTGAACTTTCGAACATACAACTTTGCTGAAAGTTTCCAAAAAAACTAAATTATTCACACCAGAAGTTCATTATCTGCCAGGTTATAATGAAGCTATGTGTTTATTATTTTCCGCATCATTAGAAGTGTGAATTGTGAATCGTTTTTAAAGCGGACTATGTTAGTTATTCATCTGAATAGCAATTGTTTAGTCTGTAGCTGATTATTGGCTGTTATTTGATGTTGTCACATGATATCGGATCAGGATAAAGTCATCTGATCCTGACTTATGGTGACACACGGGTCACTCTGATTGGAAATGAAATTGGAAGGCCAGAGATTTCAGAAATGGCTTGACCTCTGACTGTCGCCTCTGTAACTTAGAGGCCTTGAGCAGATCTCGGCGGAAATTCTGAGCACATGCTTCCCACACAAGGATTAGAAATCCTAAGGGAACAAACGACAATGAATTCCCAGTAAAGGGATAGAGAGAAAAGAGGATGGAGGAAGGCTGAGCATATTCTCTGGACTCAAGGGGAACGAAAGGACGAATCACGCATATAATAGCCGCAGCGCAAGCAAAGAACAGCATTCACAGTTACATCACATTATTACATACGCAACTTTATGAAATCCCAAATGTTATATCATCCAGTCATTTTAGAAAGAACAATTTAAAAAAAAAATAACATTAATATAATTTAGACTGACAGAACATTAAAAAAATATATATGGGTAGTCAGTATTTTTCCCCTCTCTCATCTGAATAAAGCAGTGATATTCATCTATCCCAGCAATCTCCAGCTTCACTGTGGGGCAGCTGTTTTCCTAGCCATGGATGAAACCGGGTCTACACTTGGATGGGTGAAAATAATTAGGTGCTTGTCATGAGAATGTGGGTTGTGGCATACCACTCTAACACTGGGCCTACAGTAAATTAAATCTGGAAATGCCAAGTATCCAATTTCTTACTGTTGCCATTATGGTCACCCACCCATAACCATTTATCAATTTTACCCGGCGACGCCTCATTGCTGTACATCACACCACCGTCTGCTAGGAATCTGTAAACAGCTTCAGTGCACAAACTTCTCATAGGGAGATGGACTGTGCGGCTGTGAACATGCGGGGACAGAGTCAGACGTGCAGAGACACAAACACACAAATATACGCACCAATGCAGATGGATGAGCAAAAACAGACACGAAAGTATCGCACATACACTGTATGAAATTATACACCTGCAATACAGCAGCCTATTTCACACATGTTTCTTTATCTGATAAAAATATATTTTAAAAAATCTGTACATACTGTTTGACCTGTTTTAAAAATCCTTAAAACAAGATCAATGTACTTTAGAAGCAAAATTGCATAAGATATTAACTTCTTGGCGTATATATTTAGCAATCGAAATTTCTTTAAGCTTAAACCTTATTTTTTAGATGTATTATAGCTTAAAAGATATAATTGAGCTTATCAAGGCTGTATTTATTTGATCAAAAATACAATAAAATAGTAATATATTGAGAAATATCATTACAATTTAAAATAATTGCCTTCTATTATATTATGTTTTAAAGTGTCATTTATAGGTCAGTGTCACATGATCCTTCAGAAATCATTCTAATATGATGATTTGTTGCTCAAGAAACATTTCTTATTATTATCACTAATGTTGAAAACAGTATTTTTGCAGAAACATCGATTTTTTTTCTTTGGTGAATGCAGAGCTCAAATATGCCTTTACTGTCACTTTCGATCAATTTAATGTGTTCTTTCTGGATTTTTTTGTAAAATAATAATAATAATTCTTAAAAAAAATCTACTAAACCCCAACTTCTCTGAAAACAAGGCTTAATATTATACACAACTACAAGTTTATAAGTATATAATTTTGTTTTAAGGACATATTTTTACATGATGATTAATTAATTAATTAATTAATTAATTTTAATTAAAATATTTGCTGTTCAAAAGTAAAGCAGACACCGTAGGCTTATTTTCTCAAAAAAAGGTATTGGCAAAAGCATGAAATGCTATTTTCATGTTATAATTATGTAGGAGACTAAGAGACTAATCGTTTGGTGACTGCTTAATTTATCTTTAATACATATCTGACATAAAATGAAATGATTGTCATCTATTAAATTGCATGATTATAGATTAAAAGGTTGAGATATTTATGAGAAATAAGTATTCTAGCTGGGAAATGAAATGAAAATGAAACAATGAAATTCTGTCCAGGCCATTCCTTTATAGCTCTAATGAGTCTGGCATAAATAAATAAAAATCATGACCTTTCAGAGCTATTTTAAGAGTTTAAAGTGGAAGAGACAGAGGCATCTTCAAAATCTTTCACGAAAATATGACTAACTCCTTTGCTTTCTTCTCAAAATACTTTCCCTTCAGTTAGTGAGACAAGACAAGTGATGCGAGGGGATGCAGCTTTCAACTAATTAGAGTAACGACCATTATCAGTGAGAAATGACAACTAATTGTCACAACTATCTGAAAGTTTAGCATCTTACTTGAAAGATTACAGTCTTTAGCCAGTCAAAAAATATGATGATGATGTGGGGGAAAGAATATGTGATGATCACGTGTTTATCATCAAATAAGAGCATCCATGTCTTTTTTTCTTCTTCAATTTAATTAGTGAAATCATTGACTGCAACACTCTTCAGCTGGATCCATTTATCCACAGTAATTTAAAATATGACATTTAGCTGACATTTATTTCTGGCTGCTGAGTCTTAAGCGAGTCTGCATGCAATAAATTAATTAACTCTAGGGGACAATATGACAGGATTTCACACATTTAGAATACATGTTGAATTTTCAAAGAGTGTCGGTGACAAAAAGCCAAAGATCATACATTCACAGCACATACAGGAAAATTTTACCAATTTTGCACATTATTGCATATGTTGTCTATGTGGTTTCAGCACAGATTCACTAAATAAAGTAACACTGCATTTCTTTTCAGCACAAACATACCCATTTGCTATATAAAAAAATATTAGTGAACATTATTATCACATTTATTACATATTACTTTATCCCCTGGTTTCACAGACATGGTTAAAGTAAGTCCCAGACTAAAATGCATGTTTGAGCTGTTTTAACTGAAAGCAACTTGCACTGACATATCTTAAATTAAGTCAGTACCATTGTTTTGTCTCAAGGTGCACACCAGTAATGTTTTTTTCTAAGGCATTTTTATAAAGGTTACTTAAATGTTCCTAATTGAACTAAGGCCCTTAATCGTGAAACTGAGCCCAAATGTTTTTTGAACAAGATAGAGGGAGAGAGAGGGAGAATAGAGGGAGACTTGCCATTATTTATAATTAGTGTTTGAAGTTTGTTCTAATAATAACTATAAATTGATGTGTTTTACACTTTCATATATAAAAATGAGTTTTACGCAAGTGTAGTAAGGTTAATTAAGCATTTTCAGTTGCAAAACTACTTTTGCAAAACACTAGTTTTGGCAGGGAGTGTTTTAAAATGAAAACACGGTTTCCAAATGTATCTGGATTAATGTAGACGTATCTTGACTATGACTTTATTTAAAAATGTTTTCAGCACAAATAGCATCTGGTTCGACAAGGTCGAAAATTGTAATATGTCAATAAGGTGCAGGTTTCTGTGCTGAAATACAACTGCAACTGTGACTATAAAATGTCTATAAAAGTATAAAAACCTTGAAACATGTGTTCAATAAAATGAATACACGTTTGATCCTACTTGTGCTGACTTCAAAGATCAAAGAGCCAATTTAGAGTTCACACCGAGGCCATCTCTGGGAGAAAAAAGCCTGTGCCCCTGAACTGGGCATGAACTATGGTTGAGCGATGCTTTCTGTTTCTGAAGATGCACAATCCTCAAGACAACATCAAATAAAAGACTTACACCTGAGCCGGCTTCCTCCTGTCCATTATCATCTCCCTGACCCTGTTAACCCGCTGAACCATACTGGTGAACTTATAAAAAAGGATTTCTGTGTATGTATTCATATATATTTCAGTTTGTTTCTCACACTAATCTACTGTATGAGTCATATGGACTTATTTTATGCTATATTTACAGAACATTCTGCTTGAAAGCTTTGGTCCATGTTCATTGTAATTGCATGGAAGGAAAACACTGTCAAATTCCTTCTTGTGTGTTCTATTGAAGAAAGAAAGTCTTAACAGGTTGGAACTACATGAGTGTGAATAAATGATGACAGAATTTTCATTTTTTGGATGAATGATTCCTTTAAAATATGTAGCTCATTCATTCTGAATAATGTCTTTGTGTTAATTTTGGCATCACTTGAAAAAACCCGTTGTTTTGATGGTGCATTTTAGATGAACACATAATCAGCTTATGCTAGACAACCCTATCACTTCACACCTGGAGGTTTGATTTAATCAAAGCCTCGCAGAGAGTGTTATTTTGTATGGTAAAGCTTATGCGAAAGTTATTGCAAGAGGAGATACTGTCAACACAGGTGTTTTGTTCATTACCTGACATTGATATTTACATGCAATGTGGCTGGTCTCTAATATAGAAGCCTGAAGCATCTACCATGAATAAATGCTTCATCCACATGCCTGAGATGCACTTGTGCAGCATCAGCACATTTCAGGCCTTGGAGGATTGCAGTGAGTTAATTTAGGCAAATCATAATGTAGAAGCTCTAAGCTCAAATTTACACTGCCAGACATAGTCATTTCTATCAAAAGCATATCTTAAATGTGATAAATACCCACAGGCATTTATAATCTTATTTTGTGAAACTCAGTCATTTTAATAGTAGTAATTAATTTAATACTTTTTCAGTGCAATAGTTGTGGGGTTTTTACACGAACTCTTTCTGCATTTACATCTTGATCTTTATGAGCGAATCAATTAGTCATTCACTCAACCATTTTTTTAAGAAAAGAAACAATTGGTTATCCTTATGAGTGTATATATATATTATTCCCTCAATTGACTCAATTAATTATTCACTTAGAAATGTTGATTCATTCAGGAACAAAACAAATGACTTCCGTTGTGAGTGATACGGAATCATTCGTTTGAATGATTTTGTCAAAAACACAGATTTGTTCAGAAACTATACAAGTGACTGTCTTTGTAAGTGAGCCATTAAATAATTTTCTTAAAGGTAGGGTAGGACGGACTGATCTAAAACGCTTTTGTCCAAATTTGTTTAAACTTTCTTTATATGTCAATACATAATTAAAATGTAAGTTCTCTGAAAAGGAGTGACTATAGACTTTTTTCTGCAATAAATACTGCTCATTATTTTCGTTCGGGACGAAACAAATGATTGCTACAGGATCTGCCCACATGCACGCGCTCGTTTGATTTGAAGAGTTCAAGAGGCAAGAAACCTAGGCAAAATAATGGCAGAGAAAGAGCATTCAAAATTCACAGTGCAGGGTTTTACAGTCAGCGAAGGCAAACAATGCAAAAAAGGAAGACAGTACAAGAAAAGGCAATGCACAGAAAGTCTTTGGATTAACAAAGAAATCAAACGCGAGTAAATATCTGCGTGGCTTTTCAACGATGGTGAGAACTGAAGGACCTGAAACACGACTCATTGCTGGCTGTATTTCTGCTGGACAGGTAATCTTTCATTTTGATTATACATTTTTTTTGGTTTATGTTTGAAGCATGTATCAAGAGCACATGAAGCTGCCTAATATAGATGATAACATTACTTAGCATAAAGTTAAAACATTATACACTTAGCCATTAGTAGAGATGATAAATACTCAATATGCTTAGCTCAAGTTGATCGCTGTCGTGTTGAATTTCGCAAAATTAACTTTAGATAACAAAATGCATGTGTAAAAGCTAGTACACCACATCCAGGAACTTTTTTTAGAGCTAAGTTAGCTTTAGCTACTACTAATCAACAATGCTTTCATCATGGAAACTCTTACATGCAAAACACAGTATATGTTATGAATCTTACCCGAAATTCATCTTTATCACAGTATAACTGATGTTATTGAAAAAACATGATGCTACCCGTTTTCTTTGCCTTATAAATATAACTAGCTCGTTACCAAATCAAACAAAAATATATTTTAAACTTTACCATTCTAGCTTGATAGTGAGTACTAAAAGACATCTTATTTGTTTATATTCATACTGATAAAATTCGATTTTTTTATTACATGTGCACACTGCTCGTCTCAGGTAAATAATGCGTCTTTCAGCTGAGCGGCCGGTGTAGCGCGTTCATGTATTTTGGGGGCGTGGCTTTGGAAAGAGCCCAGAAGGGAGAAGGTGGAGTGAATGGAAATAATGAGCTGTCTTTAAAACAGTCGTGAGAGGTCTACAGACACTCAAATTTTATACTTTCTTTGTCAGAGTACTTACATTTTAATTATGTATTGATATATAAAGAAAGTTTAAACAAGCTTGGAAAAAAAAGTTTTTTAACCAATTCCTACCTTTCCTACCTTTAACTAATACATTAGAAGGAAACATCACAAATGTGCTACAAGGAGATGTGTGATGATTCTACAGTAGTTTTGTTTGGAAATCTTTTTGTTGTATATGAATGTGTGCAGATATGCTCTTATATTGTTCATTGATGCTTACAGTTTTATGTAAAGTAGAGTATTGTGAGAGATATTGAGTGACTTGAGTGTATTACTTGCATTTAGATATACATTTTTTTATTCAGGTCAGTCCTGTGTTCATAATAAATTAATGTGTCTCGTCATATTCTTATGACCTGCCTGGTCATGAAGGAGTGTGAGGGTGAAGTTTATATTACGGCTCCACTCTAGTTTTGCTTTTTATAGAAATAAAAATGATTTAATTCAGGTGGATAATCATAACAGTTTAATATTTAATTCCATCAGCTCATCTAGAACGAGCTGCTCTGACTCTTGCGAGCTGTTTTCAGCACTGATCAAGTGACGAGAAGACGAGCGTGTTATGAGTGTGTGTTACATGTTAGGAAAGTTCAGCGTGTGTTATGAGTGTGTGTGTGTGTGTGTGTTATATGTTAGTGGACGACCGTGGTGGAGGACTCGTTGCGCAGCAGAAGCGCCAGACTTAAATTTTAAACGGCGCGTTCAGCACCACCGCTGCCCAATCACAGAATATACGCACGATCACGAAATTGAAAGTAAAATGGAATGCGCATTTAAAATGCGATTTCAATAAGTTACTGCTGTTTGAAAGCGGCTCCCTGAGGCATGAACATTTCTCCCAATATTAAAACTATCTGGTTGTTTAACATCTCTTAGCTCTGTATTTGTATGCTTGAAGAAAAAAATAGTCTCTATTTGCACTTTGAATATTTTGTAGGACTTTAGTTATGGTTATTGTTTGCACTTAATATCTATGATAAATTTTTAGGAAGGAATTCAGGAGGACAAAATTTAAGCTTGTGCAGTTCTTAGGTCTGAAGAGACAATCAGGAAAGAGTACTGCTGTATTTTACTGTATATGGTAATTCATACTCAGGCAGTAGAAATTAAATGACATTCATTACAAGATGATAAGTTAAAACATTTCAAATGCACTTGAAAACAATTTTTAATTTATAATCATGCATCTCATTATTGTGGATTTCTTAAAAATACTATGTAAAAATCTTGCCTCGTTCTTGTGAACCCGATCTCGTGTCTCGTGATTTAAGTGCCTTGTCACACCCCTATTAATGACTCACCCTAATGTCGTTCCACACCCGTAAGACCTCCGTTTATCTTCGGAACAAAATTTAAGATATTTTATATTTTAGTCCCAGAGCATATCCAAGTGTATGCACACTGTCCATGTCCAGAAAGGGAATACAAACATAATCAAAGTAGTCCATATGTGGCATCAGATGGTTGATTAGAATCTCTTGAAGCATCGGAAATGATTCGGATCGCCAATGTCACGCAATTTCAGCAGTTTGGATTGTGTGTCAAACTGCTAAACTGCTGAAATCATGTGACATTGGCGATCTGAATCATTGATCAATTCACTGATTCATGGCCGTTTGAATCTTTATTTGAGGAACACGGAAGAGAAGACAATGCTGAAAAAATATATTTTTGGACCAAAATGTATTTTTGATGCTTCAATAGATTCTAATCAACCGACTGATGTCACATATGGACTACTTTGATGATGTTTTTATTCCCTTTCTGGAAATGGACAGTAAAGTGTGAATAGACTGCAAATGCTCATGGGACTAAAATATAAATAATCTTAAACTGTGTTCTGAAGATGAACGGAGGTCTTACGGGTGTGGAACGACATTAGGGTGAGTCATTAATGACATCAATTTCATTTTGGGGTGAACTAAACCTTTAAAAGCCCTAAAACTGACAACGCTATAGTAAAAGCAATTGTCAGTTGTGTCTTGCTCCGTGTGCACAAGTTTCAGTCCTTTCAATATAAAAGACAGTCACTCACTCACAAAGACAGTCTTTACCCTCATTTAATGGCGCAATGATGTAACTTCTATACAGTTCATGGTTTACAATTGTTTGGTAACCATTTTATAAAAGCAATAAGGTACTCGAGGCTAGTCCTGTATCGTGAATAAGTCATGGCTGAATAGGTTGCAGGCAGTCTGCTTTGCATTGTGCCTAAAGCTGGGCATACACTGTGCGATTTCTATGCGATTTCAGCAAGGTTACATACTCACACTGTACGAGTAGATCGCATGCGATGTAAAGCCAAAGCTCACGATTGATGTGCTCACACTGTGCGGTCCGACCGTCGAGCGCGTCTTGACTGCTCACACTGTACGGGTGAAAAACGCGCAAAACCCCCGTGGCGACGATAGACCATGGCGTATTAAAGGGAGGTAGCCTATCAAATGCATCAGCTATTGATATCAAGAGGATTTAGAATTTATGTATACAATTATTATTATTATTAGAGTAGGCCTATTTTTATTATTAAATTGATATTACATTAATTTGCCCCCCTCCCCCAACAATTTCATAATGCATAATCGACAATAAAATAAAAGATAGATTACTCCTGATTATTTAAAAACATTTAGCCCAATTAAACAAGGAATAATAGGTCATAATTATATGATTATAATGTCAGAACACTGCAATAATGCTGTCTCAATGAAAAGTAAGAGCAGATTTATCTAAAAACAACTTGTTTAACACAAAATGGGCCTACTTTTCTATTTTTTTCTCACAATATGGACCAAAATAGAAATATTAAGAAAATAAATTAAGGCAGTAGGCTACGTTATCAGCATGTTGAATTACATTTATCTCTTGTTGTCTGAGAATATGCGCCGAAAGCTTGTAAGATTTTACTTTCACTTTCTCTAGTGAATAACTCACTGGGTTTGAGACTGCATTGCGTGATATCCACTGACTCGCGTTCATGAATTACAACGGGAAAAGGAAAAAAGAAGAAGAAAAAAGACAACATGACATTGTGTCAAGATGGACAACGGTTCCCACTTTCCGTCATAATAAGATTATGTAGGCCTAGGCTACATATTAATTAATATTAAAAAAATTAAAAAATGTAAAAGTAAAACAATTAGGCTAAATTAATGATCAACTAGCTAAATTAATATAAAGAGGAACTGGATATATACAGCACAAACTGGAGGCACAATAGTTTACTTAATTTCTGCTATTTGATAGCTGCCTACATAATTAAAGATCTCCCTCTTTTCATTTTCTTCCTTAATGCTTTTAAAAATGAAATGGTTAAACTTCTGCTTTCACGCAGGCGCAGTGAGGAGAAATAGGGCAATCAGTTCGTGGCTTTGCTTCAGCTGTGCGATAACCTCACGAGGGGCGAGCAGAATTTCTGACACGCCAGAAATTCATCCGACCATCCGAAAAACCAGAGGTCTGTCGCCTCTCGTTTCCCCCTGTACACTGCACGAACACCTCACGACAAACGACGCACGTTAAACCTGAAAATCGTCCCGACCCCAAAAAGAGTTGCACGAGTCAGAATTCGGCTCGAAATCGGAAGAAAATCGCACAGTGTATGCCCAGCTTAACAACGTCCTTCAGCCGTAACTTATTCACGATACAGCACTAGTCTCGAGTGCCTTATTGCTCACATATGTGCAATGTGACAAAATAATAATTTGTGAATCCACTTCATCATGTCTAGTCTAACAAAAATCTAGATAAAGTCATAAAGCTGGATAATGACGTGCGTATGGTGTGTAATCCTTCATTTCTCATCTTAATTAAGGAAACACCTGCTGTATGGACTGCAGCCAGTGGCCTAATTGTGTCAAGACTCTGCTTTCAGAGAGCTCTGCACAGCAGCAAGAAACTGTGTGTTTGAACAAGGATCAGATACTAGTGGCCGAGAAAGTTTTGCCCTCTCTCAAAGGAATGCAATAGCCTTGTGTTCAGATACCACAAGTCATGCCCGGCCGATACAAAGCGCAAGAGTCTCTCTGTCATCTTTCATCTATAAATACCTCAGCCACAAACCGCGGCACCTACACAGCATGGCACTCTCACAGGGCCATGGGAGGGGGGTCGAATATCAGGATTTCTATAAATAAACAGATTGAAATTGCATTTTCTGCCGCATGAAGTAGTGTATTGAACCAATTTGATTTAACACTGCAATGTATGCATGAAGCAAGGTGACGAATTAGGCTGGGTAAAAGCATGTGGCCTTAATCAAAGCCGTCTGGTAATTCACCTCCATTAATTCAGTGCTATATGAATAGAATATCACCCCCATCTTACATTGTTATAGGTGTCACGTAAAAATGGCCAACAGGCACAGTATGTGCACTTTTAAAAATTACCAAACCTGCGAGAACCATAATTACACAGTAAATGTGATACTAATTGACCTTTGTGTCATATGCCTAAACGGACTTAACGAGCAGTATGATTGAATGATAATGAGCTGCGTATATTCTGCACTGAAAACATCTTTCAAATGTGACGACCTCCATGCCCACTCCTTTGAGGGGGATTGATAGAATGCTTCACAAAACCATTAACAGTCTTTGCTTCCTTTTCCACTGTTTGTGCCTGTCCTCATTTTTTCATCATTCTGTATTTTCTTGAGGTTAAAAGGACATGAATGTAGGAGAAGATGCGTTGAGCTGCTTTTATGAAGACTCGAGACTGCAGATATTTTGTTGAAAAATAAATAAATACAGGCCATTTATATATTTCAGATCTCCTTGAAAAAAAGTGCTTCACCTTTTGAGCCACTAAAACTGCATTTTGAATGCAGATTGGGAAATGAAAATATATATTTTATTTGTTTGTTTGGCTTTGGGCTATTTTTCTTCAAAGGCCGCAACCAAAAGTCTAAAACTAACAATCTTCCACATTGACAACTGTGAGGGGAATTGAAAATTGACTGAATTAAATTTTATATATTCTATTTATACATTTGATATTCTACATTTTATATCACATAAATTAAAATTTGTATATTTTATCCATAAAAGTCCATAAAGGTGCATCTCTCCATCATATAACTGCTTCGCATGGCTCCGGGGGGTTAATAAAGACATTCTGAAGCGAAGCAATGCGCTTGTGTAAGAAAAACATTATTTAAAACTAATATTTAAAATATATCGCAGTTCAAAATGCTTATGTCTGATGACATTGCACACCATTTTATTTTTTTCTGATCTCAGATTTAGGTATTTTACTTTATAAAGTTTTAAATATGGATATTTTTCTTACACAAAATGTATCACTTCGTGTCGTGTGGAGCAATTGAAAGAAAGAAAGAAAGACAGACAGACAGACAGACAGACAGGCAGACAGGCAGACAGGCAGACAGGCAGACAGACAGACAGACAGAAAGACAGAAAGACAGAAAGACAGAAAGACAGAAAGACAGAAAGACAGAAAGAAAGAAAGAAAGAAAGAAAGAAAGAAAGAAAGAAAGAAAGAAAGAAAGAAAGAAAGATATATATAATATTGTTTTTACTTGCACAGTAGTGAAAACAGCACAGGTAATTGCATCACAGAAATCTCCATAATGGAAAAAATCTTACAATTCGAACCAATTATCAGGCAAATGTTTTTTTGAGTTTTATTTTTTGGGCATGTGTTAATTTTGGACTCTGTGTGCAGTATGTTCTATTCTAATCAGACCACAATTGTCCCATTATCTCTTACCATCCCCACTCTCTTTTACTGAATTAACTAATAATTTATTTAGTTTAAAAAGCACATATAATTGGATTTGGAATATCACAATCAGCTTTGTATAGGATTAATCTCATGATGTTATAAGAAATGTGAGAGCAGATGGGAAGACCTGAAAGACAGTTGCTTCAAAGCACCATAGGAGCCTAACGCAAGTATATATTCATATTCTCCTCTGAAACCTGACAGCGGAGTGGTCCACTCTGTGTGAACTCTAATTAAACTAAAACACTCCGGCGAGACCTTCCCATGCAGAGACATGCTTGTGTGTTGATCCCGGATGCTGGAGATTTTCACACACCTCTCACCTCTCTGAGTTTTGAACCTTGGGGAAAGAATGTAATCTACAGCCTCACACATCTGAAGTAGAAAATAGAAAAATGCTATCATGTCACATGATATGTCTCACAGTTTCATTTAGGCTGAAAGGGATAGTTCACCCAAAAAGGAAAGTTCTGCCATCATTTGCTTACCCCTTGTTTTCTATTTGAATATGTTTTATGTCAAAAAATATGTCAAAACTTCATTACTCCAGTCTTCACTCACATGATCCTTCAGAAATCATTATAATTTCAAGAAACATTTATTCTTATTATAACTGTTGAAAACAGTTGAGCTGCTATATATATATCTTTTTTTTTTTTATTATGATACATTTTGTACAACACATGTATGAACCTACTGCTAGATCTGTGTTTTTTATATTTTTCATATTAGGGATTCACTTATGATACACTTCAGGCAGTCACTAATGGGTCAGAGGTTAAGCACTCATCAAATTATTTACAATAATGATAGGCTAAATAGGAAGTCTGTTTTTTAATGCTCTGCAGAGGTAGGGTTAAAATTGACTTGAATAATTGCTCCAAATTGCCTTGTAAATCTAGCAGGGCTGTAAACGTGTATTGATCTTGTTTAAGTGGTGTGCAAAGTGAGCTCAACGGCAATCAAATTAGGAAGGGCAACGGTCGGAAATGCATGTGCTATGATGTAGTTCTTTATAATCCCATTGACTGCAATAGACCGTCTGAAAGCAATACAATTGACTGACCTGTGACTGATCACATCCTTTTTTTGGCAGCTGAGAACTTACTCAGGCTCTTTGCTATATCGTATCACTGTAATGCTGTAGTAATTACCTCGTAATGGAATGTCCATCACCAACCTGATAATTGTTAAAAGGGCTAGTATGTCTAGACTTGACCTTTTTTTTAAACGGCATTAAATATCTGGGTTTAGGAAAGGTCCATTTACTTCCAACAAGTTCATGTCAATGTAAGAAAACACCCGGTGCATTTTAATTACTCCACGCCTTGTAAAACACATCAGCAAAATCTAAAGAAACATTGCAAGAATTGCACATTTTAGGGAAACACCAAATTAGGCAATTGTGGAAACATCCACCACGGCTGCAATTGGATAGTTAAGGCTGAAATCTTTTGCTATTCATTCTCTTTCATGCACAAGGAGTCAGTCTTAATGAACAGAGATTTGCCCTCTCCAGGGCTCGTCGTATTTCTTTTGATTCCTGCTGGCCCACATTCAATCAGACACTCAAAAATCCCCACAAGTTTTCTCACCAACACTCATTGATCAAAGTATTGTGTAATGTATCATTGCTGATGTATTACAGCGAACATTATAGATCATTGCACCGGCAAGTGTATAATAACCATTGACTGTAACTGGTCTGAAATATGCTAGTATTATACAGGACTGGAGAGTCAAATAGAAGTTATTATAGTCACAGACTAGAGGCCCCCATTGACGAATAGTCGTCAATGACAAAATATGCGTATTGGGTCCAGATTGTGTATCTAAAGGACCAGAAGGGAGTAATTGGGTCATGCTATCCTGTTTCTCTTATAATTTAAATTACTTTGGCTTCAGTGTAATAGCAAATAAAAGTGAATAACTTAATTTAGGAACTAAAATTAATATATCTGATATAAATAGTTTACCCAAAAGTTTAGTTTCTGTCGTTAATTGCTCACCCTCATGTCTTTCCCAACCCATAAGTCCTTCGTTTACCTTCGGAACACAAATTAAGATCTTGTTGATGAAATCTGTGAGCTTTCTGACCCTACATAGACAGCAACAAAACAACCACTTTAAAGACAATTAAAATAGTCTATGTGACTCCAGTGTTTCAAAGTTTTAATTAATTTTTATATAATTAATCAATAATATCATAGCTTTTTTTGTTGTATTTTTTTTTTTTTTTACTGATTATCTGCTAAACCCCAATTGATTTTTAAATTTTAAACGTTTAGTAGCAATATTAAAAAAAAAAAAAAAAAAAAACGATTTTCTTCTTTTCTAAAATGGAAAAACCCCACAAGCCCTCAACAGTTTGAAATACCTCTGTGCCAAAACTAGTTTGAACTGCAGCTTCCCTGCCAATGATTGGGGTCCACAGAGACAGCTGTCATTGACTGGGCGGGTTGGATCAGAGGGTATGGAGAGACAGATCAATCACCACAGGAGAGATGAAACTGAATAGACTCCCTTTCCAGGGCACTATTGAACTGTTATTTAGCTTCCCCACCAATGACTGCTTACACAATCCCTCAGTCAATAGTAACGTAAGATTCAATCATCTCAGGTTAGTCATTCCCTAATTAGATTCTAATGCACCAAAGAGCTTGACTTTTTTGGAAACAAATGTCTCAAATGTAATACAGTTAGAGAAGTTCTACATATATTTTGTCTTGTCAAGCATTTGCTCTTGAGGCTTGTGTAAATATTTAATTACTGAGGACGTCTCTGAGATCTGACAGGAATGACAACTAACATGAACAGGTTACTGTAAAAGTATGTTTGATTTGAATAAATGAAGGTTTCTATTAAAACTGAACTTGACAATGTCTCTGAGGGAGTTACTGCAATAAACAATAATGCATGCCTAACTATAAATGTGTTTTTAAAGGCATTTCTCAGTAAACCAATTTGATTTAAAATTAAAGGTTAAATACTGCATGAACAAACAACAGTGAGATTGACAGACAAATTGCCTTTAAGACTTTCTGTAGAGTTTTTCGTTGACCCACATTTCCAAGAGACAACATTGCAATATCTCCCCTGCGTATCTCGCAATCAGTATAATATCGTTCTCATGAGCTTCCACGCTCAGCTAACAACTGTCCTCTGTCGCAAGACGGAAACAGACAATATTAGCTGCTTTGATGGCTCTGCAGGGAAGACACAGTGAGTTTTAAAGCCCACTTCACCGCATGCCAACACTTCAAATAAACCAAAAAATGGCAGTAATCAAACACAGCATTAGCTCTTGCAGAGAAAAACTGTAGTGTATGTTGGGGCATCACCTTGCCACACGAGTCCTCTGGTTGTTTTGCTGGAGCTGCATAATTCAATAAATAATTGCTGGTGCTGTAAAAAATGTATGCAGGTCGCATCAAAAATAAAATGTTTATATAATATATGTGTGTGAACTATATAATTATTATGTATAAATAAAAACACATGCATCTTATTTGCAATTAATTGATTGCCTTGTCATATAATTAGAATATCATCAAAAAGTTGATTTATTTCACTAATTCCATTCAAAAAGTTATACTTGTATATTATATTCATTCATTACACACAGACTGATGTATTTCAAATGTTTATTTTAATTTTATTTTGAGGATTATAACTGACAACTGACAAAAGGAAAATCCCAAATTCAGTATCTCAGAAAATGTGAATATTATTTAAGGCCAATACAAAGAAAGGATTTTTAAAAATCTTGGACAACTGAAAAATATAAGCATGTACAACACTCAATACTTAGTTGGGGCTCCTTTTGCCTGAATTACTGCAGCAATGTGGCGTGGCATTGAGTCGATCAGTCTGTGGCACTGCTCAGGTGTTATGAGAGCCCAGGTTGCTCTGATAGTGGCCTTCAGCTCTTCTGCATTATTGGGTCTGGCATATTTCATCTTCCTCTTCACAATACCCCATAGATGTTCTATAGGGGTTAAGGTCAGGTGCATTTGCTGGCCAATTAAGAACAGGGATACCATGGTCTCTAAACGCATGAAGTGCTCTAAAACGTCCTGGTATATGGCTGCGTTAACCTTGGACCTCATAAAACACAGTGAACCAAACACCAGCAGATGACATGGCACCCAAAACCATCACTGACTGTGGAAACTTTACAATGGACCTCAAACAACATGGACTGTGTGCCTCTCCTCTCTTTCTCCAGACTCTGTGACCCTGATTTCCAAAGGAAATGCAAAATTTACTTTGATAAGAGAATATTACTTCAGACCACTCAGCAGTCCTTTAAGTCTTTAGCCCAGGCGACATGCTTCTTATGATGTCTGTTGTTCAAGAGTGGCTTGACACAAGGAATGCGACAGCTGAAACATGTCTTGCATACATCTGTGCGCAGTGGTTCTTGAACCACTGACTCCAGCTGCAGTTCCCCTCTTTGTCAATCTCCCCCACATTTTTGAATGGGTTTTTTTTCACAATCCTCTCCAGAGTTTGGTTATCCTTATTGCTTGTATACTTTTTTCTACCACATCTTTTCCGTCCCTTCACCTCTCTATTAATGTGCTTGGACACAGAGCTCTGTGAACAGCCAACCTCTTTTGCAATGACTTTTTGTGTCTTGCCCTTCTTGTGCAAGGTGTCAATGGTCGACAAGTGTCAAGTCATCTGTCTTCCCCATGATTGTGTAGCCTACAGAACTAGACTGATAGACCATTTAAAGGCCTTTGTGTTAAGGGTTGTTTAAAGGTTTTTTTAAACATTTAAAGGTGATTTGAGTAAATTAGCTAAATAAAGTGTGCCTCTAGGGGTCTCATTTATAAAGCGTGCATACACACAAAGGGGGGCTGGAAATGTACATGCGTCAGTTCCCATGCAAAGGTTGTGATCTATAAAAAACAAACTTTACGGATGTACGCACCTTTAAGCACACTTTAAGCCGTGTGTGCGCACATTTTGGAGACAAAGGGAATTGGCGACACAGATGGTGAGGTTGTGAAATTAAGTTAGATTGTAGAAAATAAATGTGAGAAGGCTGATTATAAGAATTAATGCCATTTCATTTTCACTCCATTTCATACGTTATATCCACATTATCATGAAGATTAAATCCAATAGTGTTATTTGTGCCGATTTCAGCCTATTTACATCTAGTAAAATCCAAACGTAATTCAAAATGTATTTAAAAAAATGATAATAAATAATAATAATAATCAGCACAGTCACATTGTCCACAGCAGGAGCGCAGGGGGAGATGGCATGAAATACCCGTTTATTAGAGAACTACAGAACACAGTGTAAAAAATATATAATTTAATGTCAAAGTCTGCAAATACAGTCATTATTGTGCTCAATTGCTACTCATCATCGGTCCTAACTATTACGGTGTTCATTACAAAACCGTCATGAAGAAGCATGTGTTCAGTTGCAGCCACACTCTGGCAGTGGGAGTACAGGTTTCTCTTTGCCTCCACCTTGAATTAATAAGCATCTTTATTTCCCATATTTTGCATACTGTAAGCACATGTAATTAAAACTTTTTGAAAATCAATACTGCTATATATATATATATATATATATATATATATATATATATATATATATATATATATATATATATATATATATATATATATATATATATATATATATATATAGCCTAAAACACCAAGGTAATATTTTGGTAAAAAATTAAATATACCTTCAGGTCAGACCATTTTTTCTTTAATTCTGCAACTATCCGTTCTGTCCCACACAATTGACGGCAGAAGCAATACTTCACTCGCACTGCTTTTTTTAATTAGTGATCCCACTGCTGTGGCCACCAAATAACACAGTGTTTCAATCTCAGTGTCTGAGAAATTAATTTTTTTCCCTCTTTCCTCACCTGTCGCCATTATTCAAAGTAACAGAAATAAAAAAAAAAATAGATTTGCATTGACTATTTATGTATATATTTATGGTTAAAAATGACCGTGTAGAAGGCTGAATATGAGGCTGGTTAACGTATACACATCTGCGGGTGAGTTGTGATTTATAAAGGGAACATTGCTTACAGGTGTGCGCACGTACAATTTTATAAATCAAAATATTTTTGGGCGTACGCAATTTTTGGCTTTTGGGCACACGTAAACTTTTAGTAGGGATCCTACACACAGTTTTATAAATGAAGCCCCAGGTGTCTTCAATATTGAACTTTTCACAATATTCAAATTTTATTGAGATACAGAATTTGGGATTTTTCTTAGTTGTCAGTTATAAACATCCAAATTAAAGGAAATAAACATTTGAAATATATCAGTATATGTATAATGAATGAATATAATATACAAGTTTAACTTTTTTAATGGAATTAGTTAAATAAATCAACTTTCTGATAATATTCTAATTATATGACCAGAACACATAATATATACATACACATATACATACAGTTAGGAAAATAAGTATTTGAACACCCTGCTATTTTCCAAGTTCTCCCACTTAGAAATCATGGAGGGGTCTGAAATTGTCATCGTAGGTGCATGTCCACTGTCAGAGACATAATCTAAAAAAAAAAGATAGAGATTTTTTACCTATTTATTTGTATGATACAGCTGCAAATAAGTATTTGAACACCTGAGAAAATCAATGTTAATATTTGGTACAGTAGCCTTTGTTTGCAATTACAGAGGTCAAAGTTTCCTGTAGTTTTTCCACCAGGTTTGCACACACTGCAGGAGGGATTTTGGCCTACTCCTCCACATAGATCTTCCCTAGATCAGTCAGGTTTCTGACCTGTCACTAAGAAACATGGAGTTTGAGCTCCCTCCAAAGATTCTCTATTGGGTTTAGGTCTGGAGACTGGCTAGGACACGTCAGAACCTTGATATGCTTCTTACAGAGCCACTCCTTGGTTATCCTGACTGTGTCCTTCAGGTCATTGTCATGTTGGAAGACCCAGCCTCAACCCGTCTTCAATGCTTTAAAGGTGCCATCTGTAAAAATTGAGGTAAAAATATCCAAAAAATGACCTACACGCATCAAAAAAATGAGAAGAAATAAGGTCGATGATGTCATTAAAAAAAATGTCAAGTTATAGTGCTGCAGAGATTTCAACCTTAATTAGCAGTAGCATTACTAGCCCCGGCCCGACAGGTATCATAATACCAGTCTCAGCCATGGGAGGCGGTATGCAGGCAACATAACCACCAGCCAACCTGGCGTACTTGAACTTGATGTCAATTGTGTGGAAAGTACAGCCCACTACTTCATTTCAGTTCAGGGAAGAGAGTAGAGGGATGGCCGAAGCCCTTGGCCCCTTAAATGTATCTGATATGATAAAAATAGCTGTTTTTACATGACCGGAAAAAGAGGAAGTGTGGCCGCCCGGCGACTGTGTCCCGTCCTGTCATAATAAAAGTCCCGGTACTCGCGAGCTGTTTAGAATAGGCACCCTCCAGTGGACGAAAAGTTGCATAGTGCACCTTTAAGCGAGGGAAGGAGGTTGTTCCCCAAAATCTCGCAATATATGGCCCTGGTCATCCTCTCCTTAATACAATGCAGTCGCCCTGTCCCATGTGCAGAAGTAGGGATGGTGTTCTTTGGATGGTACTCATCATTCTTCTTCCTCCAAACACGTTTAGTGGGATTATGACCAAAAAGTTCTCTTTTGGTCCCATCTGACCACATGACTTTCTCCCATGACTCCTCTGGATCATCCAAATGGTCATTGGCAAACTTAAGACGGACCTGGACATGTGCTTGTTTAAGCAGGGGAACCTTCCGTGTCATGCATGATTTCAAACCATGATGTTTTAGTGGATTACCAACAGTAACCTTGGAAACGGTGGTCTCAGCTCTTTTCAGGTCATTGACCAGCTCCTCCCGTGTAGTTCTGGGCTGATTTCTCACCTTTCTTAGGATCATTGAGAGCCGACGAAGTGAGATCTTACATAGAGCCCCAGTCCGAGGGAGATTGACAGTCATGTTTAGCTTCTTCCATTTTCTAATGATTGCTCCAACAGTGGACCTTTTTTCATCAAGCTGCTTGGCACTTTCCCCGTGGCCCTTTCCAGCCTTGTGGAGGTGTACAATTTTATCTCTAGTGTCTTTGGACAGCTCTTTGGTCTTGGCCATGTTAGTAGTTGGGTTCTTACTGATTGTATGGGTTGGACAGGTGTCTTTATGCAACTAACAACCTCAAACAGGTGCATCTAATTTAGGATAATAAATGGAGGTGGACATTTTAAAGGCAGACTAACAGGTCTTTGAGGGTCAGAATTTGACCTGATAGACAGTTTTCAAATACTTATTTGCAGTTGTATCATACAAATAAATAGTTTAAAAAAAATCATATATTGTAATTTTTGGATTATTATTATTTTTTTAGATTATGTCTCTCACAGTGGACAAGCACCTGTGATGACAATTTCAGACCCCTCCATGAATTCCAAGGGGGAGAACTTGCAAAATAGCAGGGTGTTCAAATACTTTGAAAAAATCTTACTAAATGCTTGCAGGATGTGAACATCTGGATGACTAATAATTTTTTTAAGTTAAATACCAACAAAACTGAGGCCCTTCTTGTTGGTACTAAATCTGTTCTATCCAAAGCCCAATCCTTCAATCTGGCTAATGATAATTGTCTGGTTAACTTCTCCACCCAATTGAAAGGCCTGGGGGTTATACTTGATGATTTACTTTCTTTTGGTTCACATTTTAATAATATCTCACGCATTGCATTTTTTCATATACGTAACATTGCTAGACTCCGTTCTTTACTCTCTCAACACAAGACCGAAGTACTTATTCATGCCTTGGTTACATCCCGGATTGATTATTGTAATTCTCTTTTATTTGGTATTCCTGAAAAACATCTTCACAGATTGCAGTTAATTCAGAATTCAGCAGCCAGGACTGTTACCCACTCACGTATCTCTGATCATATCACTCCTATTCTTTTTCAATTGCACTGGCTTCCTGTCCGTTACCGCGTACATTACAAAATTATACTTCTTACATATAAAGCTCTAAACAATTTGGCACCTGATTATCTTTCGGACCTTCTTCATCTGTATACTCCTGTTTGTTCTCTGAGATTATCTAAGGCAGAACTATTGTCTGTTCCAAATTTCAAGCTGAGCTCTTTTGGTGGTAGGGCTTTTAGTCGTGCAGCTCACAAGTTATGGAACTCTCTACCATTACTCATTCGACAGTCGGATTCAATTTCCCAATTTAAAGTTCAGATAAAAACACATCTGTTTAGATTAGCTTTTAATGATATGATTGATTGATTGATTGATTGATTCATGTGTAAGTTGTGTTTTGTTTGCTTTATATTTTATTATCTTTTGTATCTTGTCTGTACGGTGTCCTTGAGTGTCCTGAAAGGCGCCTTTAAATAAAAGGTATTATTATTATTAGCTAATAGAGCAATTCAAGTTTTTTTTACAGCTCAGTAAAGCACATTCCACAAACTATACATTTATAGTGACATCTTAGTGATATTTATTATGACATCAAATATAGAGACATATGTGCTAATCCACAAGAAACGGCAACCTCCCACGATCTCTCTTAAAGCCAATACGGAAGTAATGTAAACTGCAATTCATCGACAGGCTGCTAGGGACAGGCACCAGAAGGGAGCAGAATCTCATTGAGCCCCATGTTAAAATTCCTAATTTTACAGCAGAAATAAGAGATAAATAAATGAAAGAAAAATAGTAATAATTGATTGACTGACTGATTAAGCAGACTGCCTGAGCACCCATACAAAGCCACAGTGCCCCCCGGCCCCCGCACAAGGTATACCATGGTGAGGCGGCAGAGGGGAGGCCCTGCTCGCCATCCGGCCCCCAGGCCCCCAGCACACAACCACTACCCCCCCACGACCTACCACGCCCCGACCCCAGAGCCAATTCTCAACCCACCACTCTTGTCCTATGTATGAGTGTGAATAACTAAATTATGGGCTTTGTCAGATGTAATGCATTAAAAGAAGTGGATATGCAGGATGAGTATCTACCCAGATTCTACCCAAATTCCCTGTATCTACCCAGATACCCTGCACAACGCACTTCCCCCAAGTATTAGTGTACATGGTTACTTTGAGTGACAGGTGGATAGCCATTTATCCGCCATCTATAGTCATTGCGCCACCTCAGCTCCGCCCACATCCCGCCTTTTTGCCCATTTACTGTTATCCGGGAGTGACACATGATGACTCGCTCACAAGATGGCAATGCCAAGCTCGTCCCTACTTTCAGCTTCAGAACGGCTTATCTGAATCCTATGGGTAACAGTCACGGACCCTCTCATCTTGAACTGACTATAATGTAAAATGTGTACCTTGAATGCAATGTAAGTCGCTTTGGATAAAAGCTTCTGCCAAATGAATAAATGTAAATGTAAAAATGTAAATCTTCCTTTAATAAGACTATCTCTGGTTTAGCTTTCAACTTAATTTTTTTCCACATTGTCCGATATTCAAATCTGTGCGACACACTTTGCAAATGGCGTAGGCATTAATATGGTGTTTAAATTAAATTTTTCCGTCCAGCTGTTGTTACATTTATATGTATATTTAGTAATGGAAGTCTTCTTCTCCCATTTCTATCAATGATGCTTGATTCAACTTCCTGCATCTACTACCTGCGCAGATATATACAGTGCAACTGGGTTGTAAGTTACCAAGTTGAGGTCATATATGGGTTGAAATTTGTATGATGTGTCGATTGTGTTAGGATGCGTTTCATACAAAATCTGGCAACTGGACAATCATATAGTGATTATTCATATTATATGAATATATTATTCATATAACAAGGTTTGGGGCATACAAATTATGGTAGAAACTGGAAACTCTCAGGAAAAACGGGAGTGTTGACAGGTATGGTTGGAAGTAAACTCTGCAGGGCGGTGTCTGTCCAGGAATTGAGTTTTGCACCCCTGCTGTATGATTTCTAGTTCTGATATAGGGCAATTTGTTCAGCAGAGAGATGTAAGCATCATTATGATTGCATCATCCATGACTTCTGAATAACATGATGCAATTCATATCATGTACTGTATGATGTAATGCCAGCTTCTGATTCATCATTCATTGTTTTGCCTAAAAAGCAAGTACTGTCCAAACCCAGTCATAGAGTTATTCATAGATCCAATCAAAGATGTATTTTACTCATTTCTGGATAAAAGTCTCCATAAAATTTAGAAGTTTTTTGGCATTTCTAGTATGAATATGTTAGCCATACAGTCATCTATAAGCTAATGCGCTCTAAAACAATGACAAAATTCATATTTTGAAGATGTAAGCATTCAAAACTTGATTTTGTCAATGATTTTGATTTGATGACAGCACTGCATTTCTACAGCTTCTAGCTTCTTATTAGATTTTCTGTCCAATAAAATGCTCTGAAGCGTCCCGTCCCCACATAATAAATAGACACTGAAGCTGTAGCTAAAATTAGTCACTTGTTCATACATTTACTATTTTCTATATGGTGAACGGCACAGAGGAAAAGGAACAATTCAGACCGAGTAAATATGCTTTCGATTTAAGCGAATGAAGTCTGGTTTCACGTGCACCACAGCATGCATACAGCCTGCTCTGGTCCAGAGACAAGATATCACAGAGCGAATCATACGGTTCTTGTCAACGGTTCTGACCGAGCTGTGATATAAATGAAATGCTATTGGCTATTTTAAAAAAGGGGTTAAGCTGTTCGATATGTCCCACCCTGCAGTCCTGATTCATTGGAAATTACATCAACTAACTGAGTAATGGTACGCATTTCAGGGCACTTAAGTAGGCCTTTAAAATTAGATTTTTTTCACTTTATAACTCACTGATTCTCCAGCATTCCCAAGTCAATGGTCGTAATACTGACCCAATAGCATATCTTAAAAGCTAGAGCCAATCTGCAATTTTAAGCATCCTTTTCAGTGACCCAGAATTAGTAAAGTTTGGCTACATTAGCTACAAATTAGCTACATTTATTTCAGAAGCATTTTGGCTGTAGACCAGAGTATTACTTTTATGATCAAAACTCTGTAGTTTCCATTGTGGAGTCAAAATATATAATGCAATGAAATACAATAATAATTAAGAGATGAACAAATAAATGTTCCTCAAAAACCTAATGTATCATTTGAACATATTTTTTTTCTAATAAATAAATGGATGTATGGATAATCAATTAAACCTAAATAACTTCAGTCTAGTAAGTGTTCATCATAAAATATTACTAACAAAATTATAGTTCTTCTTACGTTTAAAATCTGTAAAGATTTCACAGCAAAAAGACATGTGAACCACAAGCTATTAAAAGTAATAAAAATATAAACTATCAATCAGACGACAGAAAGCATGCAGAAAACTGTGTACAACAGATTTTCCATGTTTTGATCATGCTGATCATTTAGAGGCTTTAGAAATTTGCAAATCAAAGAATATTATATACAACTAATTTAAATAAATGTGTATATTTATTACTATATATATATATATATATATATATATATATATATATATATATATATATATATATATATATATATATATATATATATATATATATATATATATATATATATATATATATATATATATATATATATATATATACACACACATATACACACACACATTTAAATCATAACATATTTCATATTAAGTCATAATTATTTCTTACTTGAATAAATTCAATTCATTTTGATTCTATCAATTAAAGCACATATTTAGACAACCAGGCAAACCATTTTAACAGGGCGAACTATTTCTTCAAAAATAAAACTGAAATAGCAAGACTGAGTCACATGTTAGACAGACCTTGGTTTTGTTGCTGGAGTGTCTCCGTGAGGTCCTGTAGGTGTAGCAGAAGAAGACCTCCAGCACCTAACAGCAGCAGGAACCAGAAGGAGCAGGGGATTCTCATGACTGTTGAGCGTAGGGACCTCCTTCTGCCTCCACAACCGGCCTCCAGCACCCTACACTCTACCCACATCACGGCCTGTGACGCACGGCCCAGACGGTGGAACCTTCACACACACACACACACATACACACACAAAGAAAAAAAACACTTCAACACAGTGCCTTAGCAACCAAGGCCGTCGTGACTGCTTTACTTCTACAAGACAAGCTAGTGGTCTTAGGGTCTGGAATTAGAATTGTTTAGAGTTCTTTTGAAACAAGCAACCCCCCAGAACATTCTAGCAGCACGCTGCAAGGTTTTCATGCACAAGCGGCACTCACATTTTTTTCAGGAAATGAAAAACAAATCTAGTTAATTCTGCTGGTGGGAACTGCTGAAAACTTGTAATAGTTTTAGTAAGTTCAAAATTGAAAAGGACAATAGGGCGCCTGCATTTGTGATTTTTTATTTCTGTATCTCACGCTACAATGTGCATGCATTTATATTTAGCGTGTTGTGTTTTCGCAGATTTATCTGATGAATATTCTGCTGACTGCAAGGTCCCATTTCCCACAAGAGAGGATGCATGACAGAGAATAAGAAAGAGAGAAAGGGAGGCACAGTTGTTTTTGGAGTGTGTGCCAGGTTTGCTGTTCTCAGCAGGTGAGAGCAGCATAAGGAATCATGTGCTCTGAGCCTATGGGGACTTGAAGCCTACACAAAACATCTTGCCCTACCTTTTCCATGTGTATCTTCTACACTCTGTGAGATTAGACTACCTGACTCACACGACCCACACAAACATAAATTCTTATTACAAACATTCATCACACAATGTGCCTCGTGGAGCATTAACACCAAAAAAATCTGGAGCACCGAGCAGGAAATCATAGACTGATGTGAATTAATTTGCTTTTAACATTATTAATAGGACTTTGCATAATAACATTAAATCCACATTAAATGGCACTTTTCCACAAACAGGCTACAAAATAGAGCCTAAAACTCTTTTTCACCAATAATCAGTAGAAGGAAATGCTTACCCTTCAGAAAATGACTGAAGTCAACTTACTATAGCAAATTCTAAATGAATAAACCCAGATTTGTGTGATTTTCTACCAGTAATCTTTACATCTTATGGAAATGTTTTCAACATTGATAAGGAATGTTTCTTGAGCACCAAATATAAGAATAATTTCTGAAGGATCCAGTGACACTGAAACCTCAGCCTTGCATTACAAGAATCAAATACATTTTAAAGCAGCACTAGGTAACTTTTCAACCTTCATAATATATTTTTTAAGACTCTTGTGATGATAAATCGACTTACAATAGGTTGAATGACACGTCTGCCATAGCCTGATGTGGTCTGTATCGTTTTTAATTGTACTTTTAAACTTCGGGTTTCGGGTAGTAACCCGAGAACAAAAAGAACTACAAAATTCGACTGCTTTACGGCATATACGTCACTTCCACCAACACACACACTTCCTTACATTCGGACGTGCGAGCCCAACTTAGTTCGTCGGATAATATAGTCATGTCCGAAGCAACACAGACAAATAAGAAAGAAAAGGTTTTGTTGGAGGAAAGCAATAAGAGGAAACGAAAAAGTGCTGGGATTAAAGGCAGGACGAGGATCAACATGTGACCCGTGTTTGCTCGTCGGCGTGAGCTGAAGGAGGCGTGCCCGACCGATGCTGTCCTGCTTGTTACGGTGATTACCGACCACTCAAACATTGAACTGAAGTATCATATAGATTCTGTAAAACGGTAACCAATAGACTACTATAATGACGCTGGCTTGTAAACGTGAGCATCGTGATTATTTGGCGTTTGAAAAAAATAAAACCCATGAAATTATATTCATATGACATGCTGAAACATATGCCACTGACTGTAACGTTACCTGGGATGAAGACATTTCACACGCGACGCCAGAAGAACTCGAACTCCTCTTGCAGTGTTCAGGAGAACTGTTAGTGCTGCACCGACCCGTGGGACGCTTATATGAAGTTATTTGGCCCGCACCGCACCACTGTATATATTTTTACAACCCGCCGCGCACCCGCGACCATTAAATAGGCATACGGGGTCCGCGGGTTATGGGACGACCCGCGCATCACTTGTTCAGGGCTATCAGGGTTGTCATGTCAACAAATGCACGCGCGATGGCATCCCCTGTTGAAGGAGGACGGCTCTTACGACAGTAGTTGAGGATATTATTTTTTCCAAACTGTAGGGGGACCCCGAGAGCAAAAGTAGCCAAGTGGGGCTTTAAAATATATTGTGATACTGCCACATTAGGGACCTCTAGAAATACACTTAAAATGTGCCTCTAGTAAAAATTTATAAAAATGCATATTTTTGGAGAGCTGACCATAATCAAAAGTTTTAAAAAAGTTTTTGGTCATTAAAATTAGCTAACAATTCGTCCGCTTGGAATTATAAGGCTCTATCTGACGTTTTTGTCAAAATTGAGGTATTCACATATTCTTATTATGTGACAACTTATTTACATTATGTGATGTTTTTTTTTTAAGTTGTGTACATTTTGAGACTTTTTATTGAAAAAACAAAAAGGTTGTATCTACAAAGTCGAACTCTGACTTGGTTCTATAAGGTTCTATCTGAGTGAGCCAATCAGCACTTCAAATGCTGAGGAAGAGGACCAATCAGGATCAATTTTATATATCGTGTCGCCAGCTTTTACCTTGACAGAAAAGATCACAGACACACAATAGCTGTGTCTCATTTCAGAAGGCTGCGTCCTCTGGAGGTCGCATTCGAAGGGTGCATACGTCATAAGGCCGTCTCATTTAAAAAAAGTGAGTAGGAGTCTCCAAAATGCGACCTTCGAATGCGCCCTTCTTTCACAGGATTTTGGAGTCTGCATGAGGTGTATCCTTCACGGCTGGAGATAACCCACAATTATTTGCGTCTCCATTAACAACGGTCATTCCATTCGGTTTCTTTTTTTATTATATGAAAAAACGGCACCACCGCCAGATGCGAGCGTGAGAGGAAATTTAAATTAAGTAGTTCAAGCTTTTTTGTTGTTTTTTTAAGCTCTATTTTTACCTCAAACAGATAGTTGTGGTAAACAGGATAACAACTGTTTAGTGCATTTTAAACGTTTAGAACAGTACATTGCTGTCAAGACAAGAAACATTTCATAGTCATTTTCAAGTTATAAATCATTTTCATTCATATAACTGAAGTGCGAGCGCAACAAGGCTTGTTGGCATAACAACGTGATACTTCCTGCCTGTGTATCCTACGAAGGACGTCTCGTTTAATTCTGATTGAGGACACTCCGTTTACTGCATCCTACACAGGATGTGTCCTCCGGAGGACGCAGCCTTCAAAATTTAACGAAATGAGACACAGCTAATGGCTGCGTCTGAAAACCTAGGCAGCTGACTCGTTGCCTTGCTGCCTTATCAGACAATGACTTGTAAGGCAGTGTTTTGTGCATTAAGGCACCTCACGAAACGATTTCGGACAGACTTCTTAGGCAGTGTAACAGTTTAATGATCTACAGCACAATAGGCCGAGCTTTGGTGAGAACTAATATCTAATTACTGCATTAAGAATTTCTCCCTAGAAATGACATTAGAATTGGAAAATATTGGTAAGAAAAAAAATATTTATATATATATTTACACACAAACTGACCAGCAAACACAACTTTCGGACGCCATCTTTTTCCCCCAGCTCAACTGTCACTGAATGGAAAGCACAGGATTCTGGGATACCAAAGGCAGCGAAGGATACATGTATGCTGCCTTCAAAAAAATCGATTAGATGAAGGTATCTCAGGAGACAGGAAGTGAAGCAATCATTAGATTCGGATGTGGCTTAATGCCTTCCTGTCTTAAAATGTGTCCTCCAAAGGCAGTATTTTACAGGTTTCAGACACAGCCAATATCTGTGAGGATTATGGCACGCAACGCAACGTTTTTAAGAAACCTCAACAATTTTACATCGACAATTTTATTTTCAGTTTTTAAAGTCTTAAAATGTCTTAATTTTTACAATATTAAACCTTAGAGGTCAAATAGCCAACAGTTTAATTGATGGGGTCTTAATTACAACAATAAATGCAGCATGTTATTTCAGCCATACTGATGTCTAGAGAGAAAGCATTTTACCTGGCCCACTATAGGTGGAATAAAGTCCTGCTCAGAGGTACTACAGTAGCTGCTTTCTCTCTAAACAAAAGAAAGATTAACAATTTCTGCAATAATGTGTTAATTTCCCACCAAATTGGTACCAAAAATTAACACCTGCAATGGAAAAAATATTTAGACCTACCTTGCTTAATTTGAAATGTCCTAAATACATTAAATAAATGTCATAGAAAGGATACAATTTCACTTTATAACACATGCTAATTTTATATTTAATGTTCAAATAATGTTTTAGTAGATAGAACGTCTCAGGTTACGTATGTAACCCTAGTTCCCTGAGGGAACGAGACGCTGCGTCGAAACGCTGTGAGAACGCCTCTGCGTTAATGCGTCGTGAAGCGCCTGTAGAACCATTCCATCGGAAAAAAGATCGATCGTCGCCGACGTGATGACGTCGCCGACGTGATGACATCATCAACCGGAGACTATAAAAGGTCCGCGAACACAAACAGGAACTAGCTTCTGATAAAGCCTGAAGTAAGTGATCACGGACACGCCGGGAGTATGGCAGAGCGACGCAGCGTCTCGTTCCCTCAGGGAACTAGGGTTACATACGTAACCTGAGACGTTCCCTTTCGGGGAACTCGAGCTGCGTCGAAACGCTGTGAGAACGCTTATACCCACATCGCCATAGGACCAAGTGTCTCGTATGTGTGAAGCCGAAGCGCACACGGTTACGAGAGTACCTGTGCCCCAACTGTAGATGCCAGGTCTAGTTCATAGAACCTGACGAAAGTTAAAGGAGACGACCATCCGGCCGCGTTTACAAATATCGTGGAGGGACGCCCCCGACAAAAGTGCTTAAGAAGCAGCCATACCCCTGGTTGAATGCGTCCGGACAGCCAGTGGAGACTGCTGCCCGGCAGCCTCATAAGCAAGTGAGATGGCCTCGACCACTCACTTGCTCATCCTCTGCTTAGATACTGGGGCCCCTTCTTAGGGGGCCCGAAACAGACAAACAGCTGATCAGTTTTCCTCCACAGTTTTTCTTGGCAGCTCTGTGGACATAGTATCTAGTGCTCTAACAGGGCACAGCAGATTAATCTTCCTGGTCTGACGTCGTGAAAGGAGGAGGACAGAATGCTTGAAGAGTAATGGGGCCCCGTGGGCTCGTAGGAACCTTGGGGACATAACCCGGCCTGGGATGAGAAAACCCCGGCGCAAACTCTAGACATGAGTGCATAACAGGCCTCAACCTTAAAGTGCCACGGAGGAAACGTGTAATCAGAGGGTGTCTTCCCAAGACACTCCACCCAAAGGGACGTGGACGGCACCCAAGGCCGCCACGTACGCCTCTATTGTGGAGGGGGTCAACCCTGCCGAGAACCTTGCCTGCAGAAACTCCAGCACTGTACCAACCGGGCAGTTAACTGGGTCCCACTGGCGTTCTCTGCACCATGCTGAGAAAAGTTTCCCTTTCAGAGCGTACAGTTTCCTCGTGGACGGAGCTCTGGAGTGAAGGATGGTCTCTACGACCTCGGCCGAGAGACCTTCCTCTATGAGCCTAGCCCCCTCAGAGGCCAGGCCCACAGTTTCCACATCTCTGGGCGTGGGTGCAGGAATCTCCCGCCCGCCTGAGAGAGTAGATCCCTCCTGGTCGGAATCTCCATCGGAGAGCCTTCCAGGAAAGATATCAGGTCCGAAAACCATACTCGGGTCGGCCAGTACGGAGCCACTAGGAGTACCTGGGCCCCGTCCCGGCGTACCCTCTCCAGAACTCCTGGAAGCAAGACAATCGGGGGGAAGGCGTACAGAGGTAGCCTCGGCCACCCCTGTACCATGGCATCCACCCCAGCGGGGCTGGATGGGTCAGAGAAACCACTGCGGGCAGTGAGAACTCTCCGCCGAAGCAAATAGCTCCCATATACCTTCCATAGGAGCTCCACCACTTCTGGGTGGAGTCCACATTCCCCGGGCCTCGGCCCCTGCCTCGCCAGGCTGTCTGCTTCCTGATTCAGGACCCCCGGGATATATACTGCTCTGACTGACAGCAATTTCCCTTGGGCCCACAGGAGGATCCGATGTGCCAATGGTCCAACGGACGGGACCTCAGACCCCCCTGGTGATTTATATAGACGACCACCGATGTGTTGTCTGCACATGGTGGCCCCTTGAGGTCGGGCAGGAACTGTTTCAATGCAAGAAACACTGCGAGCATCTCTAGCCGATTTACGTGCCAGTGCCGCTGATGTTCCTGCCATAGACCCTGGGATGAGCGACCACTCATGGTCGCCCCCCCAGCCCGTGAGAGAGGCCTCTGTCGTTAGCGTTACGCGACGAACATGAGCCCCCAACACGGGACCCTGAGCGGGTTTTTCCACATGACCAGAGCACGTAGGCATCGCCGCGTGACTTTGATCGTGCGGAGCGGATTTCCCCTCGGGGAGAACCCTTTTGTTTTGAGCCACCACTGCAGTGGCCTCATGTACAGTAGGCCAAAAGATATCACGTTGGACGCTGCTGCCATGAGACCTAACAGTTTCTGGAACCGTTTCACAGTGACGGCTCGGCCTAGCTTCTGTTCTTTGGCGGCTGCCAGGATCGATGCTATGCGTGTTGGCGATAATTGCGCCCGCATAATTACCGAGTCCCAGTTCACACCTAGAAAAGTGGTTCTCTGAGCCGGAGAAAGCACACTCTTCTTGGCGTTCAGCCTCAACCCCAGCTTCGACATATGGGCGAGAACAGCATCTCGATGCTGAACCGCCATCTGCTCTGTATTCGCTAGAATCAGCCAGTCGTCGATATAGTTCAGTATGCGGATGCCCTGTAGACGCAGCGGCGCCAGAGCTGCATCCACACACTTGGTGAACGTGCGGGGTGACAGTGCTAGACCGAAGGGAAGTACACGATATTGGTATGCCTCTCCCCCGAAGGCAAACCTCAGGAACTTCCTGTGATGTGGAAGGATGGAGACATGAAAATACGCATCTTTGAGGTCTATGGTGACAAACCAATCCTCCGATTTGACCTGCGCTACAATCTGTCTGAGTGTAAGCATCTTGAATTTGAGCTTGGCCACCGAGCGATTCAATAGCCGCAGATCTAATATCGGGCGTAAGCCCCCATCCTTCTTCGGCACGATGAAGTAACGGCTATAAAAGCCAGACTCCCTGCTGGGAGGGGGAACCCTCTCTATAGCCCCTTTTTGCAGGAGTGTCTCTACTTCCTGTGCCATTACCAGAGCCTGCTCCGGGCCCACCTCTGTAGGTAGGACACCGCAGAAAGGAGGTGGCCGACTTCTGAACTGAATGGCGTACCCCTTTTCTATTATCTGCAGGACCCACTGAGATATATTCGATAGACGTTTCCACTCGTCTAGAAAATCTACTAAGGGAACCAGCCTCTCGAGGCTGGCCTCTGGTGTATTTTGAGCAACAAGCACAGTGCCCTGAAGCGGCGGACCGGCAGGGAACGACTGACTTGACTGCTCGGGAGCCCCCCGAAGGGGGAGCGGACCACCCTCGAGTGGCCCGCGGGGACCGTCTGCGCCCCGGCATTGCGGCGGGGTTGGCAGCGCGGCCCCCAGAGGGCGCTGCAGGACAACGGGTACCGTAGGCAGAGGTAAACACCGTTTCCCTTCGGAGGGGACTACCCTCAGCGTCCTTTTGTTTCCCCTGCCCTCCGAGGAGGGGGCGGACCACCCTCAGGTGGCCCGCGGAGACCCTCTGCGCCCCGACATTGCGGCGGGGTTGGCAGCGCGGCCCCTTGAGGGTACCGAAGGAAGACGGGTACCGTATGCTGAGGTAAGCACCGTCTTCCCACGGAGGGGAAACTAAGGGAACCAGCCTCTCGAGGCTGGCCTCTGGTGTAATTTGAGCAGCGAGTGCAGTGCCCTGAAACGGCGAACCGGCAGGGAACACCTGACCTGACTGCTCGCATGCCCTCCGAGGAGGGGGCGGACCACCCTCAGGTGGCCCGCGGAGACCCTCTGCGCCCTGACATTGCAGCGGGGTTAGCAGCGCGGCCCCCTGTGGGCACCGAAGGAAGACGGGTACCGTGTGCTGAGGTAAGCACCGATTTCCTTCGGAGGGGAAATGCCAGGGACGATGCAGCTGAAGGCGAGAGATAGCTCGCAAGCGTCTCTTCGATCTTCGGCATCGCCCCATAACCATAGTGTCTCAGCCCAAATATATTACTATATGCAGATGTATGTGGGCTGAACACTCTATATGATACCGCTTGTTTCCTCCATGACCTAGACACCTCGGTGTGCAGGTCAGGGAAGAATGGCAGGACGTTGATGCTTTGCACGAGAGGGCAGGAATCGCTCATCTAATTTCGTTCTCTCTGATTTCGATGGGATTCAGATATTTCAGCCAGCCAGTCATTTCTTATTTTTATATTTAACCTGGCCACAGCTCTCGTGAGAACCTCAACTCACTAGCGGGTGACTGAAGTGGCGAGTCTTCAGTCGCGATGCTCTCAACGTCCACCTCCTCAGAGCTGGATAGTTGGAGCACCGGTGCCCCGCCCAGGGAGGAAGAGACCGCAGAGCGGGCTTCCAAACCCCGAGACGAGACACTGGACGATACAGGTGAGGGCTGAGATAAGGCTGGGCCCGTCTCAAACCCCTCTGTAAAGTCCACTTTTTTTTTTTTTTTCACTCGCAGGGGACTGAAGTGGCGAATCTTCAGTCGCGATGCTCTCAACGTCCACCTCCTCGGAGCTGGATAGTTGGAGCACCGGCGGCTCTCTCGGGGGGGAAGAAACCGCAATGCGTGCTTCCAAGCCCCGAGAAGAACCGCTGGATGGAGCAGGTGAGGGCAGAGATAAGGCAGTGCCCGTCTCAAACCCCTCTGCAACATCCCATTGTGAACCCCACGACTGCAGCCTCCGCTCTGCCTCGGCAGCAGCGGGACCAGAGCCGCGGGGAACACGAGCCGAGGCACCCTCCTCGAAGAGTGCCCGGCGGGAGCGCAGCGTTCTCAGTGGCATACGCTCACAGTGCTCGCAAGCAGCCCCCTCGAGGGCTGCCTGGGCATGCTGCGCTCCCAAGCATGCAACACAGAGAAGATGTGTGTCCCCGCCCGTGATGTAGCGTGGGCAGGGAGGAACACACTTTCTGAAATTGCTGCTTTCACTCGCCATTTCTATCTATTTTATTTTCTCTTTTTTCTGTTAATATATGAAATATTTAACAAAAGGGTGGAAAATCTCTGATAATAGACAGACAAAAACACCAAATAGACAGACAGGTTCACACAGATCGCTTACTGAAGGCACAGAAGCTAGTTCCTGTTTGTGTTCGCGGACCTTTTATAGTCTCCGGTTGATGACGTCATCACGTCGGCGACGTCATCACGTCGGCGACGATCGATCTTTTTTCCGATGGAATGGTTCTACAGGCGCTTCACGACGCATTAACGCAGAGGCGTTCTCACAGCGTTTCGACGCAGCTCGAGTTCCCCGAAAGGGAACCTTATAATTCTAAGCAAAAATCCCAATTTACAATTGTGAATACATTTAGGCACTATTGTATATTTAGAATACATGTAGGGTCCCTGTTATTGTCATGTTTGAAAGAAACTTGTTCCCCATATAAATTTTCCTATATGTAATGCAAAAATTTGAAGCTCAATATCTCAAAACTGCTCAGAATGCAAATAGAACCTTATAATTCCAAGGAGACAAATTATTATTTTATTTATCGGATACGGTGCAGAAAGTCCAGAACTCTGAGATGGAACAAAACAAAATAATCCGGTGTCATCAAAATAAATCAAAGCCCAGCAATTACAGAAATTATGTAGCACTGTGAATGTGGCTTCATTTGCTTTGCAAAGTCATTTTCATTTGCTTGAAAGCATTTGCCATTCAGCACTTAAATGTAAGTGCTGCATTTTCTACTGTAGAACTGAACATCAAGCCTTTGCCAGAAGGAAACCGGTCTCATCATCTTCCCAGATCAAAACACCAAAATTGCAGCTTGATGTGTACAGTTGCATCTTTGCAGGCAATCATAGCTGAGGTGATGGGGGTTAGATTTCTTTAACAACAACTTTGAGTAAAAAAAACCCCATGCACCTGCTCCTTCATTGACGCCCTCTTTCCTTTTATCTGGGCTTGATTGCTTTTCCCTGGATTGGACCACTTCCCCCATTACACCAGTCCCAGGATATTGCTGATCCCTGACCTGTATGATAGTGGGATTTAAAAAGGTCTTGAGTTGCACAAGGAAACCTGTGGATGTAATCTAGAGCCAGAGGATCTTCTGCTAATGAAAGCAGCTCTCTCACCAGATGCTACCCTGCCATTTAAGATCTTACCTTTGACAGGCACTTGTGATTATTATACTAATAATTCAAACCCACCCTTACAAAAAATATGTTTATTCAAATGTACAATTAGTATACTTCTTTTAAACAAAAAATAAGAAAGTATACATTCTTTTTTGTGTACTTCTCATAAATATATTTACAATTGCATTTATGTATACTTGACTTTTACTGACAGAAAAGTCTAAGTATATTTGGCCTATACATGTACTCAATCTTTTGATCAATATACTTAAAAGTATTTATAAGTATTCGATTTGTAGTCATTCTTTTGATTGAGTAGCCTATTAAATACTGTTTTTTCTACTAAAGCCTAATAGTGGTAAAAATCTCTGATTCAGCCACTTTTTTTAAATTTATAAATCTGCTATTGCTATGATTTAGACTGTACATTTACTGTAACCTCACTTGTTGAAATATTACACTTGCAAGTTCACTACTAGTACATTGATATTAGTTAAGTATACTTCATAAAATTAACTTGAAGTACACATTTTTTTGTAAGTGCAGACCAAAAGGGCAAAAAATGTTTCACTTTTTAATCATTATTACTTCTATTATGCAAACTCATACAACTAACTACATATGACACGACAAGATTTCAGCGACAAGCTATTTGTCTGTCCTCACCAGACGTGACAAGAGTATGACTACGAGATGCGTCAAATCAATCAAAAACCACAGCCAATCAGAAAAGCGTGTGGGCGCCTCTCACAGCAAGCGTATGGCACCAGAGGTTAATCTTGACAGCACTCGCAAGGAAATGGATTATGGCAAATAATCAAACACACAAATATTACACCATTTAAAGGTTCATTGTGTAGTATTTATGAGGATCTATTGACAGAAATCCAATTTATGTAGTAATATACATAACTATATGTTTTCAGAGTATAAAAAAACATACTTAATGAACTCTTATGTTTTATTATCTTAGAATGAGGTCGTATCTACATCTACATCACCCCTTACAGTGAAGTCTGCATTTTGCGCCGCCATGTTTCTACAGTAGCCCTAAATGGACAAACTGCTCTGCAGAGGTAGTCACTCTCTGCTCTCTCTGCTCTCTCCGACGACAACATTTTTGTCCTGTGTTGGCCCACAAAGTTTCTCTAAGTGCTCTAACTTTCACTGATAAATTATGTGCAGACCAGGAACATTTACTGTATAAAGAAAGTTAACTTTGATTGTTCTGTCTTAAAGTCAAGTCTGAAGTCATGATACTGTGACTTTTGTGTAATGATACTGTGTAATTAGGTTTCGATCATGTTTGATTGCAACATTTGAAAACTTGGAAGTTGCAACCACAACGGGCTTGAAAAGACCAGATGTGCTCATTTACCCATAATAAATGACATCTATGTATTTACATAAACAGACAAAATCAATTTTGTCTCACTTGTTTGGACAGCTGTTAATTACAAAAGGCGTGAAGTTGTGTAGATGGACTATTTACAGCTGCAAACTGAGTTTTGTTAAAAACAGCCTTGAGTCTTAAACTACTGGTTCATGTGAGCTGCTGTATTCTGTGTAGTGTCCTATTAACATTCATTATGGTGACAGATGGAGGACAAACTCGGAAATCAATACCACTGTAAGCTTCCCCACCGTCTCTCCCCCATGTCCTTCCTTGCCGAACACATTCATCATTGCTCTGAATATTAAACCCAACTTTTGCAATTATTACCCTGTTGAATCAGTACTCTGAAATTAAAATGATTAAACCCATTGATCCAGTTTACAACGTTCAAACATAGCAACCATATTCCATTGATTTGTCAACATAATCTCAGTGTAATCTTATTAAAAAAACAGCATTTATCTCCACATGCTTTTTTGACGTTATTAATTCCCTTTCCAAGGTAAAATCATTTTCGTACATGCTGATGATTCTCTGTGCAACTGGATTGGGATGTGTCCTAGTAACGTAAAGCAACTGAAAGCTGCATGACGAAACATGAAATATGATATAATTCAAAAAACATTATTCTAGTAAGTTGTCAAATAACATTCCTCTGTATGTGATTCGAATCAATGCTAACCTACCTACAATATAATAAACTTCACTGATCGACAAAAAGTGTCTCTAAAGCCTTCTGAAAGCTGTGGAGGACCCAAATACGTCAAATCCTTCGGGTTAATGGATTTTTTTTAACTTTTAGGATATTTACTGGGTTAACTTGAAGTTAACATCAACAAGTGAGGTTACAGTAAATGTACAGTCTGAATCATATCAATAGCAGATTTATAAATGTAAAAAAAGTGGCTGAATCAGAGATTTTTACCACTATTGGGCTGTAGTAGAAAAAAAATATTTAAAAAAATCTACGTTTTCAAATGAAATTTAATGTGAATGTAAATGAAAAGTGAAAAAGCTCCACAGTATGCTTACTCAAATGACATGATTTTACAATAACTTTTCCTCTCTAATCATACTGAAATGGTGAAATAAATCACTCGCGCTGCACAGACAGAAATCAATTGATCTTTATATAAATGAGATATGGGATGTCTTTGCATTACTAATCTGCTTTTATGCCCACTTGTGCATTTATCTTCTATATGTTACATCAAAGGAGAAGATAGCTTATCCTTGAAATATTCTCCAGCCCACTTCCTTAGGTGTTACTGGAGTGAATGAAAGATGTCTCATTATAGTGATTCTCTCACACTGAATAAAAATGATACTGCGGCATGCATGACTCACGGCTCATGCTTTACAAACATACAGGGCTTTAGGATAGTGATTACCAACCAGCGATATGCATATGCCAGGGGCTATTAAACCTATAAAAACTCTAATTTTACTTACATATTAAACATAGATGTTTAATTAATAAATACAGATAAATTAATAATAATAATAATAATTGATTTTAACTATAATAATCATTGTTGTTGTTGTTGTTGTTGTATTATAATTTTATATTAATGATTTAATATGATGTTTTAATATGTAAAAATATAAGTTTAGTCCTAAATCAGTTATTTTTTATAATTTGTTATTATTAATTTAAACTTGCTACTTTGTGTAGATGGTGGAACAATGGCTCCTAAAGTTATCTGGACATATGTAACATAAGCATATTTTTCAGTAAATTAAGTGGATAGGATAAATTATGATATTAAGTTTAAATGAAGAGCACATTTTTGGTTTGAGCCTTGCTTATGGCATGTTGGGTTAATAAGACAAAAAAAGGTTTAAGAATCAAAATCCTGAATAAAAAGTTGTCCACTTTTTCTCTGCTTGCAGAGGGAAGAACCATATTGATTCTTGGGCATGTGCAATATTAACCTACGCGGATTAATGGTTAGAGACCCACCAAAGCCTTTTCATTTACAGATCACAGCATTTTTTCATTAAGTAAAGCGCTCCTAGAACATGATGGAGGAAGGGCTGTGATTACTTGGGGATCAAAGGAAGGATGGAGAGGAAGGTTAAACCTGGTCCTATGTGTACACAGACCCCTCATCCATCAGCGGCTTTCTGCATGAATATACTAAATAATCTGTAAAAAAGGGCATGAATCTGTAAAATCTCCTCATCTCATCTCTAAAATCTATGACCTCCCGTTTTGGTTCATATATCATACTATATATTGCCAGTATTTCCAGACAGCTCATTGTAGCTGTATCTTATAATTCATAGCTGTCACACATCAGTAATTACTTGCAGCATGTGATTGTTAAACTGGGATTTAGACTGATCTGTTTATTACAAAATGACTTGTCATGAGGCACAGATGATCTTCATCAGTTATTAGAGTGCTGTGCAGTCTGAATCTCCCATACCGATTATGTATTATGTGGGAAACCTTCAGCATTCAATATTATGTAATGTCATGCATTAAAAAATTATGTTTGTTTTTAATATCATTTTCATTCACACGATCCCTAAAAAGTAATTTACGGTAATACACCAGTAAAGACTGTATGTGTGACTGCTAGGGGCTAATAACATTCACAACAAACTTGACTTGGCAATTTGGACATCATCTGAAATTGCAATTAATAAATAAATAAATATGATTTCACTTAGTCATTCATGTCCTCTGATCTCACATATACAATATTTGTATCTGATACATAAAATGTAACTTAGAATATTTAACGGCCCCATTTCCGTTTGAATCAAATTAAGCATGCTGTCTAATTCGACTAAGATGCAACCTGCTGAGTGTTACTTCTCTGATGTCCTAAGAGACTCACTGCCATAGTAACCGGCCCCATGCGAGTCTCCAGATGCTACGGTCTTCCACAGCTCTCACTCAGGTCCTTTTACCCATGAAGCTTACTGTGATTTTCCCAAGCAGGACATTTTCACATTGTTGTTGGTCCTGGAACAATATGATTTTTAGGGGTGTAACAATACACTTATGTCACAATTTGTTCCATTTTTTTAAATTTTTATTATTACTTCTAAGACACGATAAAGTATTGTTCATTAAAATGTTAAATTTGACTTAGACTTATTATACTTGGTCCTTCTCCCTCATGCACCCGGCAATGGCAATTCATGATTCTGCGTGTACAATATTTAAGTGCAAGCCTTTCTGTATTTATACATCTAGGTATATAGCATTTGATGCTAAATTAAATGTCTAAACTTTCATTTTAGATTAACTATATACAGTAAATATTGTCGCTATCCATAATGCATACTACTGCATTTTTGTATTGCGATATATTGAGAAAAGATATATTGTTATGCCATTATGAAGCCCTCTGAATTTAAGGGTATTTGAAAGTTAACCTGTATTTGATGTTGATCCAGGAATACATCCTGCTTGCCCAATTCACGGTCAATACATGTGACCGTCACCCAAGGAAACTCTCAACCAGGTCTTTTGACACTACAGGTTCTCGTCTCTTACCGAACTGTCTTCATGACACACAAAGTGATCAGTGCTGACAGGTGAGTCATCACTGTGCCTTGCTCTCCCTCTTGCCCCTGTCATCCTGCGACCGGTCTTATGTTGTGACAGTGTAAATTACATCAGTCACTTCACTGGGGCGGACACGCTCGGGCACTCATATGACACACAACGAAATACACCCTCTGCTCGCTCACAACGTAACACCGACTCGGTTTTAACAACTCACGTTCTTTCCCTCTCACACAGGCAGATGCACACACAGCTCAGCACCATATGTTGACCTCCCTTACACATGAGGTGCCCTGGCCCCGGAGGGAAATAAATTACACACTAATATTACTGTGCAGTGACACGCTTCTCCAAAAGACAGATGTTTACTCGAGATGATCTTTAAACAACAGCTCCAGCAAGACTTTTCAAATCCTCCTTTCTCCTTAATGTTGGTCAAAGCTCGCTGTCCCCTGACCATGATGTGTTTATAAGAATATTGCCATAAATGCTGGTCTAAGTATGGTTTTCACACCCATAGTCTAGTGAGAAAGGGAAAGCTGACTCAAAGTAATTTGACAAATGAAGGGGAAAAAAATAAATCAGTGAACTAAAGGAATGCAATTTGCAGATGAATGCATTAGCACATTTTGCTGCACTATAAAGACAGGGTATTTTGTATTTATCCTTTATGTTGGTTGCCATGGCAATAAAAAAACAAATCACATTATGCTTGATCTTGATCCACAAATGGTGACCATAGACAGAAATACACATGGTTCTTTTTACAAAGAACTGTTACCAAACCAAACATAAAATTAATGTACCATGAAAAGTAGCTATTGAAATCATGAATTTCTGTAAAGCTGCTTTGAAATAATCTGTACTGTGAAAAAACTCTTCATTTTTAAATAAATACATCAAGGCCTGTTTTTTACAGACAGAGCTTAGATTAAGACGGGATTGTGCATCTTGAGACAAAACAATGGAATATTTTAAGATTTTCAGATCTGTCAGTCCAATTTGCTTTCAGTTATAACAGCTCGAACATGCATTTTATCCTGGGATTAGACTTTAGTCTTGTCTGTGAGAATGTCTACATCCCCTCCTTAAAATGGGAGTTTTGGTCTGTCCCACATCTTGAACTTCTGTATCTAACAATTCAAATGTCAAATAGTTTTGACAAAAATCCAAAAACCAATGACAGGGGTGCAAAGGGTGACATAAAAATGAGACTAGTGTAATGTTAGTAGTGAAAATAAAAGTCAGCCACGTCAGGCTAATTAACAAATCCAAGCTTGACATTATACTGAAATACTGAAAGTTTATTATAACATTTCTTTAACAGATGCTTACCTTAAAGGGGTGGGCGATATGACCAAAATATTTTATCACGATATTGATAGGTTATTTATCATGATGTTATTTTAAAAAGGATTTTATGATATCAACATTTTTGATACCAAATAAATTTCGCAATTCGTGTCCCCAGTGTCAATATCATAAAAAAATAATTAGCCTAAATAAATAAAACTCAAGCTCACTGAAGACAAGTAAACTGTTAGTGATGAAATAAGTCTACATATAGCATCTTAGTTCCACAACCATCTAAAAGAACAACTTTTTGAGATATTTCAATCAGGCTTTGCTCAGCCCAAAGCAGAAACAGCTCTGCTTAGGGTGACAAATGACCTTCTAATGACAGCTGATTCAGGATCAACATCACTGCTCAGTCTCCTCGACCTATTAGCGGCATTTGACACCGTGGACCATACCATCCTCCTGGACCGCCTCCACAATAGTGATGGGAAGTTCGGTTCTTTTCTGCAAACCAGTTCTTTCGGACAGTTCGTTTTCACCATTTTTTTTTTAATGTCTTTATGTAATGACGTCATTTCTATCATCCAGGCGGATGAAAATACATTCAAACACATTCATATAAAGTATTTGTAATCAAAACTTAGTATAGTTATAATTATTATTGTCATCATCATCATCTTGGATAAGTTTTTTTATTTATGTTTTGCAAAAGCACTTAATACAGCCACTGTTGTGCAAACACTGATTATTTACACAGATTAAATACACTTACATTGGCATAACATAAACTTGAACAAATCCTCAGTTCACCCGTGCTCATATTATCAGCATCAGCCATCCCACTCCGAGAGAAGCAGTTCGGTTCATGGCGACGCTATCACGCATGCTCAGTATCTCAGCTCACCGGTTCTCAGAATCGAACATGTCCGTTTTATACACTTAAAACCTGCATTTCGTTCATCTGAACAAATAACACGCATGCGCAGCTCATCGGTTATCAGTATGGAGCGTGTCCGTTAGCTCAGTTCAGCTAACGGTTGGAGTTACAACATATGATTCAAGATATTAGTTTATTTCTAGTCGGAGAGACTGTCACTCATGTCAGAAAGTGAGTAACTATAGTTACTTGTGGGATCAGCGCTGATTTGAGACGCGAACCGTTTAGAAAGATTCAGTCCGATTTGGTGAATTGGTTCGACCGGTTCACTATAAAGATCAGGTTAAAAAGAACGATTCGATCGCGAACCGGACATCACTACTCCCCAATACAGTTGGACTATCGGGAGCAGCACTGCAGTGGTTTCAGTCCTACCTTTCTGACAGGACGGAGCGTATTATATTGAGAGAATGTGAGTCCAGGCTGCTCCCTGTTACACGTAGTGTTCCGCAGGGGTCAGTTCTCGGCCCAATCTTATTCATTCTCTACATGCTTCCCCTCGGTCCTGTCATCACCAGACACGGACTATCTTTTCATTGTTATGCTGATGACACGCAACTTTACATCAAAACTGCCCCGAACCCCTCCACAGCTCTGTCACGACTCACCACATGTCTTAAGGAGATTAAGGCATGGATGGGAGCTAACTTCCTCCAGCTGAACAAAACTGAGGCACTACTGGTTGGCACCCCTCATCAGATCCACTCCTCTCCCTTATCCCAGCTCATCTTTGACGGTCAGATCATCACTTTCTCCTCCTCAGTCACAAGGAGTTCGGTTTGACCCACAGCTGATCTTCAATGACCACATTAAGCACATTTGTAAAACTTTCTTCCACCACCTTCGAAACATCTCCAGTCCCAACTCAGTCCCCTTTTAACCTTTCCAGATGCAGAGAAACTTGTCCATGCCTTTGTCTTCACCGGGCTGAACAAATGCAACAGACTCTTTAGTGGGATTTCTGGCAGAAATATCCAGATGCTTCAATACATCCAGAACAGTGCTGCCAGAGTCCTTATGAGAGTCCATAAATATGATCACATAACTCCCATCCTACACTCATTGCACTGGCTCGCTGTTTCATCACGGATCGACTACAAAATCCTCCTGCTCACACATAAATTCATCATCAGACATGCACCACCATATCTACAGGAACTCAACCCTCAGATCATCAGGCCACCTGCTTCTTCAAGTCTCCACCACTAGGCTTCGTACCATGGGTGCATTTGCATTTTCTTTCTCAGTTTACTTGTTTACTTTCATTTAAAACATAAATGACTGTTTACGGGGATTCTTGCAAAGATGGGCATTCTGAGATTATATATATATATATATATATATATATATATATATATATATATATAATACATTCACACACACACACACACACCTAAAGGATTATTAGGAACACCTGTTCGATGCAATTATCTAATCAACCAATCACATGGCAGTTGCTTCAATGCATTTAGGGTTGTGGTCCTGGTCAAGACAATCTCCTGAACTCCAAACTGAATGTCAGAATGGGAAAGAAAGTGATTTAAGCAATTTTGAGCGTGACATGGTTGTTGGTGCCAGACGGGCCGGTCTGAGTATTTCACAATCTGCTCAGTTACTGGGATTTTCATGCACAACCATTTTCAGGGTTCACAAATAATGGTGTGAAAAGGGAAAAACATCCAGTAAGGAAAAACATCCAGTATGTCCACTTTAGGCCCCTTAGTGCCAATTGGGCATTGTTTAAATGCCACGGCCTACCTGAGCATTGTTTCTGACCATGTCCTTTCCTTTATGACCACCATGTACCCATCCTCCGAACACTCCAAAGCAGTGTTTTGAAATTGGCTATCATAATCAGCTGTGGTTATTTTGTTGTTTTTGCGCACAAAAACTATTCTAGTCACTTGACAAAATTATTGTAGAATTACTGTAGTGAGATGGGCTTTATAACAACGTCTTTAGTACCTTTTATTGGTCTTGAAAGAGGAAATGACATTGGTGTCAACAAAAATATCTTAATTTGTGTTTCGAAGATGAACGGCGGTCTTATGGGTGTCGAACGACATGAGGGTAAGTAATTAATGACAGAATTTTCATTTTTGGGTGAACTAACCCTTTAAAGCACTATGGCAAAGCATTAAAGTCGACTGGTCGATTAGTCTGCAAGCCCCTAGTTTAAAGAGAGGCAGAACACAAATATGCTATTCATCTAAAACTAAAAACGTGCATGCGCTATCCATTGGCAAGGCATTATAATGAAGTAGGTCATGGTAGTGAGAGCTCCCTTAAAGGTGTCATGAACTTTAGATTAAGATTATGACGTTCGCATAGTTTCGACATTCAAAAACATCATAATGAATAAGTAATGGGATATTTTCTATCCTGGTTTTTAGGCTATCTCCTGGAACGCTCAGTTTTTATGGCCGTTGGAATATTGTTTAAAAAAAATGTATTACTTGGCCCCCCTGATCGGTGGATATAACCACGAACCACGTGCAAGCCTCACTGTTCAAAACTTCAGCGATTGTATTTTTCCTTCAAATATCAAGTCAAGAGAGTGAACAAAGCACATCAAGAAATGAATGTTGTTATTTCACTATTTAAGATAGCCCGTCAGAAGGCCAGGCTTATGTTTTGGTAGCCAGTCTGAAAAACAAATAGCCCCGGGACGTTGGGCTTTGCGAGCCCTGGCCCATACATGTCCTGAATCTGATCCCGAATCACAACGAACCAACAACACCCAAAATAAAAGATTCTTCTGCCTTTGACATTGTGCTAAGGTATGTTCAGTTAGACACGTACACATTGATCAATAGATGTCAAACGATCTATAACAATGCAATAGTATCACTAAAAAACATTTTACTCACTTTAGTGTGATGCTTCATTCATTCGTGTAATCTCATCCTGTCTGCAAATCCAGTCTCATTCATAATATTGGAATCTGAATGAAGCTTATGCGGTATGTTTATTGCTTAGAAGTTTCATGTTAGTCAGGTCAGTGGGTGGGGCTACAGAATCAGGTGTTGTTCATCTTATGTTGAGACGGGACATCACAGCCTGGCACATTCTGAGCTTGATCGTTTCCGGCCTGGTGTCAATAAAAGCGTTTTCTTTGACTAACAAGGACGTTTTCAGCTTGGAAATGTACAGGAAATTCATATATTACCATGACCTTTTATATATCAAAAGCTCAGGGGAAAGTTGATTTCTCAATTCATCACCCCTTTAAAATGATTGGAATTTAATCCTTTCAATATACCGTAAGAGGTGGAAATAGATAGAAATGTATTCTACAAAGTGAACCGTTTTGGATCTATTCACTTATTGGTAAAAAGAAAATAAGTGTCATTATCCACAGTATTGTATGTGTGTGTGACTAAATGGTATTTTTTTGTTTGAGCTCCCCCGGGTTAACTAGCAGTTTTAATAATTCACTAATTGCTTAGTTTAAGAATGATTGATGTGCACCCTAAAGAAGCCTTTGTAGTCGAAACACACTGATCAACCTTTTTAATGTTTTAATGAAATAGCCCAGCGTATTAAAGGATTTTTAGTTTAACCATGTGAGTGCCTTGGAATATTTTGTTTCATAATTTGATGAAAATATTTTAAATTGCTTTATAACCTCAGGGCTGAAAAAAATTGCAATCTTCATATAAAATAAAATCATACAATAAACAGTTTGACCTTCTGAGGTCGAAAATCAATCCTAAGCACTTGTCACTAACGATTTGTTGAAAACATTTTATTTTTATAATTTCAGGCCCAAATTGATACCCTACTCATGGAAAGCATGTTTAAATGAATTATTTAAGAATAAAAATCCACTGGCACACCTACACCTACCAGTCTTCAAAGCTTTACCCTGCAGTCGGTTTACCCATCGCCTATGTCACAAGCCTATATTCCAGTCAGACAGTTAGATGAGTGGATCTTTTGAATGTCAAATCCCTCATCCTCTCAGGGCCTGACTAATCATAAAGAGTGAGAACTTGTCTTTTTACCTTCTCTTGGAGCTTTCTGATTCTGTCCTTGACATTCAGACAGCAGACTCCGTCATGAGGCTCACAGAGGAATACTGTGTGTGTGAGGTGTGTGAGGGTGAAGAGCTGGTTATTACTCGAGTTAGGGAATGTGTGTGTGGTAATTCCAGTTTGGATTCAAAGCAGCTATTACAAAATATTAGTGATCCTATGTCAAGCAAAGGACTGACTGCTGAAGTAATTACTGCACAGCTCTGAGAAAATACATTTATATTATGTTGTTGAGTTACTAGTCCACTTTTTATATACAACATGCATCATAGAAAGAAGTGCCTTTGAAGTTATTCAATTAACAAAGTCAATAACATGCATCAGTCCATAGAGCTCCTGTGTGGTTTTAATAAGCTAGCAACAAGGTACAAGATGGCTTCAGTCGTGACTTGTTCACGATACAGCACTAGCATTATGTAACTTATGACTTTTTAAAATAAAATAAAAAATATGTATCAATACAACTTTCATTAAGTAAAATTACTAAAATCCTTCCTTCCGATAAAGAAAAATAGTCCCTGACCATGAACAGCAATAGAAGTTACATTATTAAAAGAGATGCACTGATTGCAATATTCTTGGCCAATTCCAAAAATATTCTAGAAGTGTGACCTTCTGATACTAATTTTTCCTGATTCAGAATTTCTTTCAAAGAATTATCATTGACAGCATACACAAACAAAAATCTATTTTTTTTGCAATGCAATTAAAAAATAAAATAAATAAAAAACAAGTGAAAAGACTAATAAAATAACAACAGCACAATTAAATGCAATAGAATAAAGAGAGATATGAAATGTTTTGTTTTTTATGCAAATTCGGTGTTGTTCATTTTAGTTGTTCTGGTAATCCAATGAAAGCATAAAACATTAATTTTATGACAATAGTTTTTTTCTCAAATTAAATGGTAAAATGCTCATGAAGTGACTGAGCGGCTTTGGAGATAAATTAATCTATTCATGTCATCATAGTAACACTGCAAGCGTCACGCATGCGTCAGTGTGTGTGTGAGGTAAATGAAACTGTGTCTGCGCGAGCCGTTCATACAGAGACATGCAGAACATTTAAGATTCGTTCGTATTCAAATAATCTTACACAAGTACATATCGCGGTGTAATTAAAGTGTATTGACCTATTTTTTATTTATTCATACAAAATATGACAAATTCCACGTCATGCATTAAATTCAGTTTTTATGACTGGATTCAGTCAGTGTTTTTTGCATCACGGAAATAATGGAGCCCTGGCTTATGTGCTCTTCATTTATAAAGATCTGTGGTGCATGCACTTTTGGTGTTAAAACCTGCAGGAATTAGTAAATTTATGCTCAATACAAGTACTATTTAACCAGAGCGAATGAGACTAGTGAGAGAGGAGACAGGTGTGAGTACGTTACTTGGCCGACGGAGAGAAGAGCGTGAGAATGCGTGGCTGGCAACAAAAATTGTCTCAGAATAGGTAAGACGTGATGCTGACCGGCTAGTAACGATCCGGGCCAATCATGCAGAAAAATCGCTCGACCCCTGGCCGGTTGATGATGAATTATTACACCATTAGATGGCACCTATTATGGAGTCACAAAGTAGCAAAGACTTTTGTTTTGAAAGGACTGAAACTTCTTGTGAACACGGATGCAAGACACAACTGACAAGTGCTTTGACTAGCATTGTCAGTGTCAGGGCATGGAAAACTCCTTAACTGTTAAAAGGACAAGGTATTGCAGTGGACATTCAAACTGATTTTTTATTATAAACATAGGACTGACCTGAAGGAAAATTGTATATCAATTGGATAGTCCTTCAACCAATCAGACCACAAGAGGCATGATCATCGGGCAACAACCCATCGCTTCTCTGTCCGTCATAGTGTTAAACCCACCAATAGTGCGCCAGGTGGATAAGCCAGTCTGTGATTGGTTCCCCTAAAGTGTAAGAGAAGCAGTAGAAATTAATGTCCAGGTTTCCAGAATGAGCTGCAGGGCAAAATCAAATCGCCAGCAGATAAGCCTGGGTTTACCCAGTCTAACAGTAAGCTTCAATGAACAATATCATTAAGAACAAACATATAAATACATTGCTAAGAGTGGTTGCTAAGGGTGTTATGCAGAGAACCGGGTAACACAGACTGGTCATAATCAAGGACTGGAACTAACGATTTTATAACAATCCATAACCTCTATAGTTACAGATAAACAAAACTAAACAGACTTAAGTCTGTAGTTATTAGTTTTAATAAACATTGTAGTACGTTTGGTCTACATGTCCAACAGTTGGGTTCTGTTAAAAAATCCATAAATTATTTTCTCCATAAGGAAATTGATTTTGAACAATAGCTTATAAACCTTTAAAGACAGCACAACTGTGAGCTAAAATGTTGTTAATGGATGGTATTTGATTCAGTTGAAGCCGTTTGTCCACATTATTTAATCTTATTTTTTAAATAATCGTGTATACACACACACACACACACACACACACACACACACACACACACACACACACACACAAAATCTACATTAGAAGTAATTTTATATTTCTCCATCATTTTTAACTTGATTATGCTGTTTGCAATGCTTCATGGGATTGTAGCTGGTTGGCTTGGTTCATTAAAACATGTTAACAAAGATTTTTTTTTAATCCCTATGGGAGAAATGAATGAAAAAATACTTCCAGAACCAACGCCGCTGAATAAGTGGGTGGGCACTGATGCACTCTACAACACTAAGCTGAGAAAGAGCGTGCCAATTCAAAAAGTAGGCTTCGCAAAAATATTTACAATGTATGATGAAAAACGACATGGATCCCACCATCTTAAACTCGCCGTGTGTACAGTCAAACCAGATTTCTGTCCTTAAGTGGTTGTTTTAAAATGTTATGGCTCTCTGCGGCCTCCACAAACAGCAAACATCCATTAGTATAATGTTAAAAAATGCATGAGTTGTCCCACATGTATTATTTCCACAGAATTAAGGAGGCCATTATATAGGCAATTTGTATGGCAGCAAAAGTAAAAATAACTCTCCGTGTAGACCAGGGTGAAATACAGACAGAACTGTTGCGAGACAAAATGAACATGATGACCAAATGTTGGGCAGCCAATCAAATCCATCCCCTTGGGAGGGAAAAGAAGAGCCCTGACATAATTCACAATTCACTCGCTGGGTGAAAAGTTAGTGGTACAGATTAAAGATTCAACTTAAAATTCTTTTTGAATTGTTAAAGGATACATTCGGTAGATGTGCCATGTAAAGTGAATATTCTGGGTTACACTCAATTAACAGCAATGAAAGTGAATGGGACCAATGTATAAACGATACTGTTTCAACAGATACTAGAGGTAAAGAAAAATGTGTAAACATTAATTTAAAATGCTTAAATTATAACATTTACACCTCGAATAATACACATTCTTAACAGAAGAATCAAGTGCTTCTGAGATGAAATTATTTCTGATGGACTTTCAGGGTGATATGTCATGTGACTGAACATGGACAGGAGTCCACAAACTGTTCACAAATAATTGTTGCGGTATCAACCAAGCCTTCATTTATTATTGTCATTTGGAAAAAAGGGTAGAACACATGCTGGAAGGTCTTGTCCTCCGAGCACATCCATTTCTTAACTAGAAGCTGGTGGGGGCATGTCACCATCCTATTTATAGCCTGCCGAGAAATAATTCAAAGGAATCAGAGAGAAGATCTCTTAAATCTTCCCTTTCAGAGTCCCACACAGAATGAAAAAGGAGAACGTCTCTTTCCCCCTCAAAAGCCATCTGTATGAGACAGTGCAGCACACCTCTTAAAAGGTGTGAGTTATATCCTGAACATCACAGTGATGGATGTGGCATCTGTTGGACAGACAGAACAGCACGCATGGCGCTTGTTTCTAACTGTGACAGGCAATAAAAAATTGAAGCTCTACATCCAAAGAAAATCATATAGTCAATTTAAATGCATGTTGGTATAAGAACTAAATGCTCTTAAAGAGACAGTACGACAACAAAAATTTTGAAAAATCATACTATGACTTTTTTTATCTACTGTGGAGCACATATGGAGATGTTAAGGAGAATGACAGCCTCAGTCATGAATCACTTTAAAATTATGAGAACAAAAGTGAAAAGATTAATGACAGATACTTTTTTGTATTCTTTGCAGATGAAAGTCGTAGCCTATGTAATTGACTCCTCATTGAAACTGTGTATTTAGACAAACTATCCCTTTAAATCGTTTGAAAATAACTCAATATAAAAACGCTGAATTGCTGACACTTTCAAAGTTCACTGCCTTATTCAACTCATTAAAGTGACATTAATCATTTACACTTGAACAAGATATCGAACGAGGCAACATTACTGTCCTACAGTTAAACGGGAAACTGACAGGTAACTGCCACCCAAACTGACGCTAGGCTAATGACTGGGTTTCCACTTCCTCACACAATTTAGATCTCCTCACTTCTCAGCGGTTCAGACTCGGACACAAACACTTTCTTATCTCTTTAAAGCTCAAATTTCTCACCTGGAGGACCTATTTACTCTAGGGCTAAGATTAGAAAAACCTTAGCGCATGCAACACTTACCTCAACAATCTTCATATGTCTCAAATGTGCCGCTGCAGGCGCTCCACTTCGTTTGGGCTGGCTGAATTCAGCGGCTTAAATTTCATTTAGTAACTGAACCATGGAAACGTACATAAAACGTGGCACGTAAATAAAACGTAGCCCGCGATAAAATGCCTACCTGCGGCCGGAGTGTAACTTTAAAGCGATCGGCAGTGGCAGTTTGGTGAGATGTGAACGGTCGCGCGGCGCTCGTGTGTGTTGGGCGTGCGCATCCTGTGCTTCTATTCTCGCGCGCTCTCTAGGGACACCGATGCTGCTGCTGATATTGCCAAGCAACAGCGTCTGTAATAACCCATCAAAGTCTGACGAAGCTCAAGTTTGGCTTGCTTTAAAACAGACATTGACGGTTTAACTGTCATTCATAGTTAGGATGGATAGAGAGATATCTGTAAGAGGTTGCCTATTGTATGCCTTATTTGAGTATAATAACTTTCCCTAATGTCACACAAACATAGGCTATGGGACAGCTTCGCTAATGTGCAGTATGTTTTCATGTCCCCACTATGTAGCTATGTCTTAATATAGGCTACTGGGGGAAAAATATGAACTCAGTTTTTATATAACCTATAGAAACCATATTAGTTAGTTTCCTCCCAGTTATTTATTCATTTATTACAAAAGAAGAATTTTAAAATAATTTTGCTATTTGGTTTTAATATTGCTTTATTTGATTATCATTAACCAGTTATATTAATTACATTAAGTAGCCTAACTGATATATTTATATTAATGATTTAATTTCATATTATGAGTAAATTAATACATTTTAAAGGCATGCGCTTGATCAGAGTATATTATAGTTATATAGGTAATTTACCTATATAACAGTAATTTATATTTTTATATTTTTTTTTTAAATTTATTTACAATGGTCCTGCATACAAAGAATGACCTATAAGCATTCAGTATAATAAAATCAGTCAGTAATTTAAATATAAACGTCAAGGTTTCATGAAATAATATGAATGTACAGAAGCATTATATCATTTTTGGAGATTATAAATGTAAATGATTATATATTGTATTACCTTTAAGATTTCAACCATCTTGTATTCCACAAAAAAATTGGACATATGTCATGGCACTAGTAGGGTTTTCTTTAAAGTTTCTTTAACATTATTATAATTTGATTGCATCACATACCTGTCACATGTCTGAGTTGCCTTGTTTAGCACATGTGGGGTTTTGGTTCATTTCTGTGTCATGTGTGCTCCTGTCTTCTGTCACCCCGTCCTTCTCGTTACTTGATCATTAGTTAATTTGTCCCACCTGTTCTCCCTCATTTCCTGCTTGATTTCTCCCCCTTTATGAATCCCCTCGTGTCTGCAGTTCTGTGCTTCATTGTCAGATGTTGTCTGTTCTCTGTTCTGCTCCTTGTATTTCTAGTTTGATTTTCCCCTTGTGGATATGTTTTTTTATTTTTTTATTTTTTTTGCTGTTTGTTTTATTTTGTACCTATAAATCCCATCTTAATTTGCATTTGAGTCCTCGCTCCCTTTTTATGTACCACACCCTGACAATATACCATCCTACTACCACATCACTTCTCACAAGGGCTGTTCTAATAAAGTTAATGAAATCTTAAATATATATATATATATATATATATATATATATATATATATATATATATATATATATATATATATATATATATATATATATTATGCAGGGTTAATGTCCTAAATTATCTTAAAAATGTTACTTAAAGATAGGGTAAGTAATTTTTTAGGGGTGCGATAGCAAGTTAGCTTTGAAAGTGTGAGATCACACCCTCCCTTCAGTGTGTCCCTGAAGCCACACCTCCTTCAAAACGTGCATGTGAATGGACACTGTTAAACTACCTAATGTCTCAAAGCATAACATTACAATAATAAGGAACATTAACACCTTAAAGATCACTGACCTGTACCACCTGAATGCTCCAGATTCATTTTAGCAGTGATAATGCTGCCATTAAAATGAATTCGAGTCACAAACTGATCCAAATATATGATCCGAGAATGACAGGAAGGTAGGACATCCTATCATTGCATTAGACGGACATTTTATGGTCCTACCCCTTTCACAGACGAGACCTAATACATTTAGACCACTCAACTTAGTGATTGCTATCAGGATGTGAATAGACTTTCAACCAGCATAATATAAAATGTTGCTGGAACAAATCACCTACCCTGCCTTTAATATAAAAAACCTTAGGCACATTACAGTTAGTTGCCAGGCAACATTTCTAATTTTCATTTAGTTTAACTTGAAAAATCTACAATTAAATAAAGTAAAACTAATAAATAAAAATGTATTTAAAAATTATATAAAAATGACACAAAAAACACTACAAAATTGCTAAAACCTTTAATAAAATTACAGTAAAACCAGAAAAAAATAAAACCTAGTAATTATAATAGTATATTAATTATACTAAAATAAATCATCTAAATTGCATTCTTTATACGCTTGCATATTGGGTGATGCAGGACAGTCTATAAATACCCATACAGTCCATAAATAAATTCATACTCTGGGGACTGACAGTGATTAAAGGAACATTGTGAATTTATGAAACTGAGAATGATATCATTGTGCAGCGCTGCCCTAATTTACCAAGGTGTGAGAATACGTATCAAGTCAGCATTTTTTTGCTTGGGTTGCATAAACATTTCACTTAAGCCTATAACACAATGCTGATTAACCTTTCTCTTGTCGATCAAATTTTATTTATGACATTATTTGGTCTATCAACTTCAGCGACTCCAAAACAATATAGGCTTCTACGTTCTACCGCTGAATGGATTAAATGATGTACCGGAGGCAGTTGTGCTACTTTATCCTGGAGGCACATATTGATTACTTTATAAATTACTGTCAACTTACATCATTTCATTTCTTCACTGTCACCGTGAGATACTGCCCGCTTTTCCATACAGCAATACATTTCACCTCGCTGCCCACAAGATAACCAATTGTTTTTTATTCACTGCAGGAATAGACAAAAGAATATTGATCTTATGATTCAGGTCTTCTTGTTGCTCTATCCCCACAGCCCTGAAATCTCTTCGCCAGTCCAAAATGAAAGGCAATATGGGGCATTCTCTTCAAGGTCCTTTACTTAGGCATAACCATTGACATCCAAGATGATCTCTCAGCAGGTTTGGCCAAACTCCTTAAAACAAGTAAATGCAATTATCGCATCTGTTTGGATATCACAAGAATAAAGATACTTAGAGATACAGTAACAAGACATTTTCATTTAGAGTCAATGTGAAACCAAAACTAACCCTTAAGTCTTCCGTGATTCCTTTTTCAGCTAAAACATAACTGTCGCCATTTTGGTAGTAGGAGCCCCTAAAGGGTCAAGGTGATGGAAATGATGGAAAAAACGTTTTGCATTCTCTCGCTAATTTTTTGCGTTCCCTCAAAATACTTTGTGTTTGCACTCAAAACCTGTGTTCCTCTGAGAAACTTTACTTCTCAAAAGTTATTCGAGGTAATGCAAAGTTTCTCAGGGGAATGCAAAATATATGTGAAAGAACACAAAAGCATTTAAAGGTGCAACACACTATGCAACTTTCCGTCCACTACAGGGCGCCTATTCAAATTAAATGCGTAGTTTGATGACGCAAAGTTTGAGCGCAGTATCTTGGGACTTGTGGTCTCCACCTCACAGCCGGTGGAAAATAGGACTCGGGCAGAAATCACGTTCATGCAAGCGGTTATTACGTTACTGTAGAGAAGCAGAGCAGGGCCGAGTGTTGTGGAGCTGAGCACAGCTGCTGGAGCGATTGTTACACAAATACCCGCCTTGCGAACACCGGGACTTTTATTATGACGGGAAACATTCACTGGGCGCCTGCAGTGTTTCCGCCCTTCGGGTTATGATTATGAGGTAATGCAGCTCTGTTTATCGTATTAAATACATTTAAGTGTGTTAAAAAATTATGTTATTACGTTACTCTGTGCATTCACTTGTTCACACTGCTAAGAGTAAAGCGCTTCTGCTAAATAAAACCTGAAACTGAGGGTAGCGCAGATATGACGCAATTGACAGGCGACTTCCTCGGAAGCTATGCTGAAACGTCCCGGTCCTTCGTTAAAATAGCAACTTTTTCACATATTGCAGGTACTCAACTGAACAAAATATCTTGTTTGTAAGTTATATGAATAAAGTCTTCAAAACACTTACTCGCATGCAATAGCGAGTGGGCGTTGATACATTTTTCTATGCAATGACAGCCAAACATAACACTGGCCTTAGGAGAGGCCCAAAAAAAACAGATTATTTCAGAGGGTCAGAATGAAGGTTGAAATGAATCATTTTCCAACATATATATTAGCTTTTTGTGCACAGTATAAACATTAAAGAGATAGTTCACCCAAAAAAACTAAATTACCACATAATTTACTGATCCTCAAGCTACAGGTATATGATTTTTTTTCTTTCAGATGAATACAATTGGAATGTCCTGGCTAATATGCAATGGCAGCACAAAAAAGTGCATCCATCCATTATAAAAGTAATCAATATGGCTCCGGGGGGTTAATAAAGGCCTTCAGAAGTGAATTGATGGGTTTGTCTAAGAAAAATATTTATTTAACATGTTATAAAGTAAAATATCTAGCTTCCGGCGGACCGCTTTCCATAGTGCAAGCAATAGGAGGCGGTCTGCTGGAAGCTAGATATTACTTTATAAAGTTTTAAATATGGATATTTTTCTTACACCAACCCATTGATTCACTTCAAAAGGCCTTTATTATTTTACTCCCATCATTAAAAACATACTTTTTTACTTGGAAATATATCACATTAGGAAGTAAAATTAGTTGCAAATGCCATTTCATATGGACTTTAAATCAATCAATAAAGAATCTTAGACTTTATTGACGTTTCAGATTATTCGTTTTTGACATCTGCTTTGATTTATTATGTCAGTGTTAATCAGTTTTCTGTCTAGTTTCAGGGTGGCAAATGTATCAATAACTTAGTTACACCTGGACAGAATCATTTTCTGCGCTTCTTCCTTGTATGGATCGCCAACCAATACATAATTAGTTCATCTGCAGGGTAGAAGCTTCTTTTAGCTCACTAATGGAGCTCTTACCAGAAGATCAAATAGCAGTTCAGTCAATGATGAGGTTTGTGGATAAAAGAGATGATGATATCACCTATAGCCCCGCCTGTATGATTGCATGAGAAAATCTCAAGCCTGAAACACAGTTCACAAACAAGCATACAGTATCTTTCAAATGGGTCGTTAGTACTTGCATCAGATGAACAAAACTGAATTAAACCCAGTACAGTTGCCCGTTTGTGGCAAACCCTTGACCTGCGGATCTCGGAGGGCCATGTCTTGTGACAAAAATACGACTTTAGAAGACGTGTCAGAAAGAGAGACTTCTAAAACAAGATAAAACTTTCATCAGGTGCTTCAGACAGACTTATTTATAACACAATGGCAAAATTAATAGATCTTTCTCAAAGGATGGCATTTTCTGTCCTCTGCTAGATTTAGATGGCTGCCTCTGTCTTCTAAATATAGATGAAGAAAGTGAGTCAGCCCGCTGAAAGTCAATATTAATGGTGATTTATTGGAGAGTGAAAAAGAAAATGTATCCTCACAGGATTCCAGTGAGTGTGAGAGCACCTGGCCCACAAGCTCTGAGGTAGCAGCTTTAGACGCAGCTCTCCGAGGCACACGCGGCACACGGGGCTGGGGTGGAGGCAGTACTGTGAGCCCCACGCACTACTGCCCTCTGCTGGCTGAACGGACTACTGCACAACACTGACACATCCAGTGGATGTGATTTCACCAAGTAAAGATTCCAACATCTGAAGGGAGGTGGACTGTGCACATTCTCAGGATATGTGTGAGCTGTTGGCTCACGAGAATGCGAGTCCCACCATTCTCATCCCTACTTTTCTGTCTGCATTATACTTTCTCATAAAAAAATCAGAGAGCATTGTGCTTTTCGGAAGGTGGGGCTTCATAGAGACAGGAACTAAAACGAGTGTTACTGACAGACTGGCAAGAGAGGTGCTGGCAGAATGAAAAATTTGTGAAAAATATATATATATTTTAACATTCAAGCATGAAAATCTATTAAGACCCCAAAAACTATAAATTGAGACTTGGAAAAAAAAGGAATAATAGGTCTAGCAGTTATTTGAACTTATTTCCCATAGGTTATTTAGGTACAGTTATGTATCACTGTATCACATTGTCACGGTGTGTTTGGGGTTTGTTCATGTTCCATGTTCTCAGTTTAATCATGTTCTGGCCATGTTTCCTGGTCTGTCATCTGATTCCCCAGTGTTCTTGTGTCATGATGTCAACAGAGGTGGACAGTAACTAAGTACATTTACTTGAGTACTGTCCTTAAGTACACTTTTTGAGTATCTGTACTTTACTTGAGTATTATTTTTTTCTGGAAACTTTTGACTTTTATTTCACTACATTTGAAAGACAAATATCGTACTTTTTACTCCACTACATTTCTACAGTATAGGGCACAGAGTAGTGAAATTAAATCGCTAGTTAATACCACTAACAAGGCTTAAAATAGCCTCACACTAACACAGTAGCATAATGAGGGTCCCTACATGCAAACCGAAGCATTGAGAACTTTGTAAGAGTACAAACAGTTTAATAAGAAGAAACTTTATAAACATAGTGCATTACGCGTTCACGGACAGGCGCCATCTTGGAAAACAGTCTCGACTCATCGAGCCACGAACGCTGTGCTAAGTGATGAACTGTGACTTGGAATCTCATATGGTCCGTTGATTCCGGAAGAAAACACTGAACACAACAGAGAAAATAAATAAATAAAAATAAAAATGTCCATGCTATTACATTTCACAAACTTAATTACTATCGACCAGCTCACTTAGAACAGCGCTCGTGGATCGATTTGTCGAGACTGTTTTCCAAGATGGTGCCTGTCAGTGAATGCGTAAGGCACTATGTTTATAAAGTATCTTCTTATTAAACTGTTTGTACACTTACAAAGTTCTCAATGCTTCGGTTTGCATGTAGGGACCCTCATTATGCTACCGTGTTAGTGTTATTTAGGCTATTTTCTGGTAGTAGTATTAACTAGCGATTTAATTTTACCACCCTTTGTCTACCCTGTGCCCCTAGCGTTATAAGCTAATAGACTAGCGTTATAAGCTAATCTGTTTTTAAAGATAAAACTCTTTACATTCGATTTTCATGAAAACGCATCCCAGAGAACGATCTACTCGGTAGGCTAACCATCTGTTAATTACCCCTAGGTTTGTTTTTTTACCGGAGTTGTCCTTTAAGGCCTTTCTAGGTTTCAGACGCAGCTTGGTTCATTGTTTAATCATTGTTCACAGGTGTCCCCTGTCTAGTCATTAGTCTTTGTATATTTAAGCCCTCATGTTTGCCATTGTCCTCGTTGAGTATTGTTTGTGTAACCTGCTGGCTGGTGAGGGCTCATTCAATTCAATTCAATTCAATTCAATTCAATTCAATTCAATTCAATTCAATTCAATTCAATTCAATTCAATTCAATTCAATTCAATTCAATTCAATTCAATTCAATTCAATTCAATTCAATTCAATTCAATTCAAATGTCGTTATCAAGCCAAGTTTGTTTATTAGTCAAGTCATCGTCTCCTTTGTATTTGTTTACGCTGTAAATAAACTGCACTTTTGTATTTGTTTACGCTGTAAATAAACTGCACTTTTGTATTTGTTTACGCTGTAAATAAACTGCACTTGGGTTCATCACTACAATTTGCCTCCAATGGACACCCTGTTACACATGCCACGAAAAAACCCTTTAGCCATCCTAGACCTAGATAAACCTATTTTAACACAAAACAATCCAGCAGAATAAAAACCAGCACAGGGTCTCAATACACAGTAGCATAATTTTTAACTTGACATGTCATCTTAAAAAATGCAGCATTTACATGCAAGACACTGAAAAAAAGTGAATTGGTCCTTATCTTGCACTTCCTTATAAAGTATTTAACATTGAAAACTTTTGCAATCCAACCTGCTTGTTTGAAACTAAGCTGCAAAAACATGATTCATGATTTTCAACACAAAGGTTAGCATATATGCTAGTAGTTTTAAAAGTACATTAGCAAATGCATTCTGTTTAATTTAAAAGCTTAAAGTGAAATGAAACAACTGTATGGAATGCAATAAACCTTAAAGGATACCACAGAGAGCAATAATATGTGATAAAACTGTCACTGTATAAGTAGAAAAGTCTTGTGGCTGTCTACCTTCCGTCACTGTTTGGTAAATCCCTCCATTATTGCTGGAGTTCCTGCACCTCTAGTAGGCACTCTGACTCTCAACCCTCCAAAGACAAACTGCCCATTGGGTTCCCACACCAGAGTGACGGTCATCGGAACACTACACACAAGGGAAAAGAACATTATCAACAGTGCATTTGGCAATAACCCTGAAATGTAATCTATTTCTTGGTGCTACTGAGTCCCTCGCCACATTAGCGACTCAAGGTTTGTGTGTGTGTGCAATTTTTTTCAACACTTTCCATGCTTCACTCAGTTAAAAACTGGGCCCATATCACAGTTCTCCACATCATTGGGTCGTAAATCCATACTGCATCCATCATCAGGCGCTATTGTACCTGTATTACTCGCACGAACAACCTCTTGTGACCTTTGACTTGCCCCACATGGAGTTGAGCACTTGGGGAATATAACCAACAGCATTACACTGATGTGCTGATACAACATATTCATATTTTCCAATATTTTCTACCCTAAACACTGGCCCTGATGGCTGTAGTCTAGATTAAGGTCATAAATTGTTTGGCCCTTATGGATGTAATGAATTTATTAGAGACTAAATAGTGGCCAAAGGTCAATCCCAGTCAAATCTGCAGACATAGACATGTTTGTATTGTGTGGTGTGTAACCATACAGTTGTTTGATGGATTTAACCAAATTATAATGAGAGGGAAGCATTAAGTAGAGATTGGAAAGTGTATTTTGCTACCTGCTGAAACAACCCCTACCTCCTGTCAAATAAAAATGACAGTAAAAATAGGAATAAAGAATGTACTGTCACCACATTAAGTCTATGTCTGTCACCTCAGGCAGTAAATAGGTCCATGGTAAATCCTGCATAATTGACAGATGTCATCTGCTTATGTCCAGTCGGTGGGAATCTGCCACTCGCTTCATATCTTTAGCTGACATGCAGCAGCAGTTTCAGGGACAGGAATACGTCTGCAGAACTTTGGTGACACTGTCATTGTTTTGGTTGGCATTTGCCTGTTTGCTGAGCAGTGGTCCAAGACCATAAGACTTATACTTAAGACGTATACCATAAGACGGTTCATCAACATCCCCTTTTACAGACAGACAAATAAATAAACAGATATAATGTTAAATGTAGCAGGATGGATGGAAAGAAAGATATAATGATAGAGAGATGGATGGATGGATGGATGGATGGATGGATGGATGGATGGATGGATGGATGGATGGATGGATGGATGGATGGATGGATGGATGGACGGACAGAAAGATTAATATAAAAATATAGATAGAACTGTGGATGGATGGATGGATGAATGGATGGATGGATGGATGGATGGATGGATGGATGGATGGATGGATGGATGGATGGATGGATGGATGGATGGAAAGCATAATATAAAAAGATAGATAGAACTGTGGTTGGATGGATGGATGGATGGATGGAAAGAATAATATAAAAAGATAGATAGAACTATGGATGGAATGACAGAAGGATAGAATGATGGATGGATGGAACGGCAGATGGATGGAATGACGGATGGATGGAATGACAGATTGATAAATGTATAGATAGAATGATGAAAGGATGGATGGAACGACAGATAGATAGATAGATAGATAGATAGATAGATAGATAGATAGATAGAAAGAAAGAAAGAAAGAAAGAAAGAAAGAAAGAAAGAAAGAAAGAAAGAAAGAAAGAAAGAAAGAAAGAAAGAAAGAAAGAAAGAAAGAAAGAAAGAAAGAAAGAAAGAAAGAAAGAAAGAATCCAGGACAAAGGTTGTGTAGCTTTCAGCTCCAAAGTCAATCAGAGAAAGCAAACATCTCAAACTCTGTAAATATGACACACACTGCTCCGTTCAGGGCTTTCCTCCAGGTCTGTTGTAATGAGGACGCCGTGGGCTTCAATGCTTTTCTACACAAAGAGAATGAATTCTTTTTGCACTCCAGGGTTTTGCTGCTGGAAAATCATCTATTTTGAGCAACAGTAAGTAGTGCTGGTTTCAACTGTTTGTGAAGATTTTCCATTTTAATGTATTCAAATTTATTATATCCTATAGCAGAAACGCAAATAACTGCATAGTTTTAAATATATATATATATATATTTGAGAGGGAACTGGGAAAATGTGTATTGTTATTATTTATTTATTTATTTATTTTTTTTTAATTGTCTAAATTGTTTTTAAACAATGTAAACATTTTGAAAAGATCCAATTAAGCAAATGGGGGAAATGCTCAGGTAGGCCGTGGCAATTAAACGGATCCCAATTGGATCCCAAATCCCAACGTATCCCCCCACACCATTACACCACCACCACCAGCCTGCACAGTGGTAACAAGGCATGATGGATCCATGTTCTCATTCTGTTTACGCCCAATTCTGACTCTACCATCTGAATGTCTCAACAGAAATCAAGACTCATTAGACCAGGAAACATTTTTCCAGTCTTCAACTGTCCCATTTTGGTGAGCTCGTGCAAATTGTAGCCTCTTTTTCTTATTTGTAGTGGAGATGAGTGGTACCTGGTGGGGTCTTCTGCTGTTGTAGCCCATCCGCCTCAAGGTTGTGCGTGTTGTGGCTTCACAAATGCTTTGCTGCATACCTCGGTTGTAACGAGTGGTTATTTCAGTCAAAGTTGCTCTTCTATCAGCTTGAATCAGTCGGCCCATTCTCCTCTGACCTCTAGCATCAACAAGGCATTTTCGCCCACAGGACTGCTGCTTACTGGATGTTTTTCCCTTTTTACACCATTCTTTGTAAACCCTAGAAATGGTTGTGCGTGAAAATCCCAGTAACTGAGCAGATTGTGAAATACTCAGACCAGCCCGTCTGGGACCAACATGCCATGCTTAAAATTAAAATAGCTTAAATCACCTTTCTTTCTTTCCCATTTTGACATTCAGTTTGGAGTTCAGGAGATTGTCTTGACCAGGACCACACCCCTAAATGCATTGAAGCAACTGCCATGTGATTGGTTGATTAGATAACTATCCTAATAATGCTTTAGGTGAGTGTATATAGGCACATTAAGTTAATTATCTGGGCTTGGTTACAATAAAAGCTGTTTTTGGACTAACAAGGAAGTTTTCAGTAACTGAAACTTACAGGATATTCTGATAATATGATGAAAAGCTCAAGTGATTTCTCAATGTGTGACCCCTTTAATGGAAAACGCATGCTCTGGAATTTGATATACTCCTCCTAGGCGATTCTTCTGATCGCCACTAAACTCAGTCAGCATAAAGTCGAGACATTGAGGATGCTAAATTGAGGGCGGATTTTGATATCTTAAAAGGTTTGGCCATGGCAAGAAAACAAATTTATGGAAACAGGAAGTGTGTTATTACATCTGCATACATTAATTAATTTCGATGAAACATACCACCCTTTAATGATATATCACTCTGTAATTTAAAACAATATATATTGCATGTGTAGTCATATCTCTGTAATGTCTTAAAAATATCTTTGTAGTCTGATGCTTGTGCAAAAGACAAAAATGTTTTAATGTAAAATACATGAGATATGACTTGACATGTCCACTGCATAGTGTATAATTGCAGCGATCAATAAGTCATTCACACATGTTCACACGGATTCATACAGCTTCGTATGAAATCTGAAATTTCACACTACTACAAGCTTATGTGGATTGTTTTGGTACCTTAAATTGAAATGATACTCACACAGATAGTTTCTGCTCTTTGTAATTTCAGTCACATCAATCATTATTGCTCCTCGAGGGATCTTCTGAAACGGACAGCAGCTCACCTCATTGAGGAAAACGAATGAATACACCCGTGACAAATCTACACGAGTCAATAAAATCATCACAGCGCTGTTTCTGTAAAGAGAAATATGGAATAGTGCAAACAAAACTGGGTTGTGTATTTACACAAAACTCACTATGTGAATGCATTTTGATGACAGACAGACCGATCGAACATTTTAGACATGAAGTTTTTCCCTAGGAATTCAACAAGTATTTTCGACAGTTCATACCATTGGGTCAGTTTTCAGGGTGAAAACTTCATTGTTATTGAACAGTAAATTGCTCAGTCTTTATTAAGAGGCATCTATTACTGTTGAAACCCCAGTTTGCACCAATACATTCTACCATCCAATTCTCTTTCGCTGGAACTCCTGCCACAATTACATGCTACAGTGACTTTAAGGACCCTGAAAGGGCAGCCAAGGCGTTCTCAAGACACCTCTGCATGGTGCTCATTTTGCAAGGTTGTTTCAAAACAAATCATCACCCTGGGCAACTCAGAAGTGAAGGAAAAGCGTGGGCACATTGCAACATGTAATTGTACAATAATAATCTTCCAATCCAGCAGGAAAACAGCACAATGAATGCAGTATCTGTGATTTATGATTACGCAGATGCTATGTTGTGCTAATTAGATGAATAATATTCTGTCCAATCAAACATGCGTTGTGAAATGAAAACAAACAACCAATTACAAGATGATTTGCACTAACCTCATTAAATAGAGGAGGCTAACATATTTCAGCAACCTGTTATGCTGCCTTGTCTGATTCGGTTAGACAGATGCATCAGACATCAGTGATTTTTGGTAACATTAAAGCCATTCTAGGTGAAAAATAGTGGAGGGTGTCGAATTTTGGTAACGTCGATTGCAGCCTTGTCAGATTTGGTGACTCTTGGCTTTATACAGTGCCCTACACTAATATTGGCACCCTTGGTAAATATGAGCAAAGGTGGTTGTGAAAATACAATATGCATTGTTTATGCGTTTGATCTTGCATTCCAAAAATTCACAAAATTTTAACTTTTCATTGAAGTAAAACAACTGAAAGTAAGTGGGAAAATCTCCTTATGAAATAAATGATTTTCTCCAATAAATGTTGGCCACAATTATTGGCACCCCTAGAAATTCTTATGAGTAAAATATTTCTGAAGTATATTCCTATTCATTTTGTTAAAGCACACCAGGGGTGCGTTTTTCCCAAACAACAACGTAACTCACTGCTTAAAGGGATACTGTACCACTATTTTATATTAAACTATGTTATTCCCTTAAAGCTACACTGTGTGATATGTTCCCCCATCTAGTGGTGAAGGGGTATATGACCATCCAGGGAATAATAGTTTCTGTTCCTCTCAATTCTGATTTCGTTTTAAATCCTACAGTGGCCGATTTAGTCCAAAATTAACATGGCAATCCCTGCAATGTCTTCACATTCGACACGGTGCCATCGAGTGTTAAAACGCGAAAGGCGAAGCTTGAATTTATGGGTATGTCCCTCTTTGGCTAATGTACTTTCAAGATGGAGGGGCAACATGGCGACCAGCATTCGAAACCCTCACCCGTATGTATTTTCAATGGCATATTATAAACGTACGAGAATACTTTATAACTTGAAAGAAGTAAATATATATTAATGAGCACATATATTTTTGAAAGAACTAAGTGTTTTTAGCTAAGAATAAACAAACAAAGTTACACAGTGTAGTTTTAACTAAAACGAGTTGATACATACTTCTTTTATCCGAGTGCATCCACTTAATCACTCTGACGTGCGGTGATGATCTGATAGCATTTAGCTTAGCCCACTAAGCCCAGTTCATTCACTATGGTACCAAACAGAGATCAAGTTAGAAGCGACCTAACACCTCCAGGTTTTCCCTATTTACATACAGTTACACGAATAGTTGAACGACCTAGTATGGTGACATAAAATAAAACATTGCGCTTTTCTAAGCGGATTAAAAATGAGAACTATAATGTATGGCGGAATAGCACTTCTGAGAGAACTTCGACTCGGCGCATTAAAAAAGTCCTGGTTGAAACATCCTCCCTCACATTTCACCCTCCATCTCTTATTTTCGTCAATAGGGGGGAGGGGGAGATGTGAGGGAGGATTTTTCAGCCGGGACTTTTTACTGCGCCGAGTCGAAGTTGCCTCAGAAGTGCTATTCCTCCATACATTACAGTTCTCCTTTTTAATCCTGCTTTTGCCAAAAAGACCACTCTGAGTCTTCTTCTATAATGCCTGAGTTTGAAGAACACCTGACTGCTTCTTCTCTTCAGTTCATCACACTTATTTTCTATGGGTTCAGGTCAAGAGACTTGTATGGCCATGGCAGAAGCTTCATTTTGTGCTTAGTGACACATTTTTGTGTTAATTTTCTTTGATTTGGATCATTGTTGTCTGATTGAAGGTCCAAACACGGCCCATTATAATAATGCAAAGGCTTTCAGGTTTTGACTTTTCTTTTTATCTGTTGGTATTTGCTAGAATCCATGATACAATATTTATCTGAACAAAATGTCCAGGACCTCCAGCAAAAAATAGGTCCACAACATTAAAGAACCAGCTGTTTTTATCGTGAGCATGGGGTAATTTTTAACCTTTTTGGCACCAAACACATCTGGTGGATTTGCTGCCAAAAAGCTATTTTATTAGTTTCATCTCACCATAGAATCTGGTCCCTTTTGAAGTTTCAGTCATGGAGTTTGTTTTTGGATGAGTGAGGAGTATTTTTCTCGAAACTCTCCCAAACAACCAGTAGTTGTTTGTTAATGACCCCAAGACTCAACTAATCTCTGCATTTCTCCATCTGTGATCCTTGGAGAGTCTTTTTCCACTCAAAATCTCCTCCTCACCATGCATTAAGACAATGCACCAATCAGGCATACCATTACGACCACCATCCTAATAATGTGTTGGTCCCCCTTTTGCTGCCAAAACAGCCCTGACCCATCGAGGCATGGACTCCACTAGACCCCTGAAGGTGTGCTGTGGTATCTGGCACCAAGGTGTTAGCAGCAGATCCTTTAATTCCTGTAAGTTGCGAGGTGGGGCCTCCATGGCTTGGACTTGTTTGTTCAGCACATCCCACAGATGTGCGATTGGATTGAGATCTGGGGAATTTGGACTCCAAGTCAACACCTCAAACTCGTTTTGTTCCTCAAACCATTCCAAAACCATTTTTGCTTTGTGGCAGGGCACATTATCCTGCTGAATGAGGCCACAGCCACCAGGGATTACTGTTATTAATGAAAGGGTACATGGTCAGAACCAGCATTATCTTCTTGAGTAATTTGAGCTAAATGCCCTTGTCTGTTTGATCGGACCACACAGGCCAGCCTTCGCTCCCTATGTGCATCCATGAGCCTTGGCCGCCCATGACCCTGTCACCGGTTTACCACTGTTCCTTCGTCATCTAGCCATCTAGTCGTCTAGCCATCACAGTTTGGCCCTTGTCAAACTCGCTCAAATCCTTAAAGGGATAGTTCACTTTAAAATGAAAATTCTGTCATCCTTTACTCACTCTCAAGTTGTTTCAAACCTGTATGAGTATGAGTTTCTTTCTTCAGCTGAACACAAGGGAAGATATGTTGAAGAATGTCAGTAACCAATCAGTGAACTGGAGCCATTGACTTCCATAGTATTTTTTTTTTCCTACTATGGAAGTCAATGGCTCCAGATAACGGTTTGGTTACTGATATTCGTCAAAATATCTTCCCTTGTGTTCAGCTGAAGAAAGAAACTCATACAGGTTTGAAACAACTTGAGGGTGAGTAAAGGATGACAGAATTTTCATTTTAAAGTGAACTATCCCTTTAAGCTTGCATATTTTTCCTGCTTCGAATCGAACACATCAACTTTAAGGACAAAATGTTCACTTGCTTCCTAATATATCCCACCCACTAACAGGTGCCGTGATGAAGAGATATTCAGTGTTATTCACTTCACGTCATAATCTTATGCCTGATTGGTGTACTATAACATTGTTATTGTACGTTAAATATAATAAATCCATAATTATTTTTATATTTACTATATAATAATTTGTATTATCATTATGTAAACTGACAATTAAAACTCTAAAGCATCTGTATGGACTGAACTGTTTTATTAATTCACTTGAAGAAATAATAATCAGCGAGCAAGTACTATTTTTTAGACAGCTTGTTTAAAAGCTGCAGCACTTACACAGATGCGCTTATGATAATGTGCATGAGCGCCAGGCACGTTTTCGCTGTTTCTTGCACTTGCTGTTTCAAGCCCTCTGCTGCTTTCAAACAATAAAAAAAACAACTCTTCTTTTTGCAAAGGAGTCAAAGCTCTTGCTAACACAACAAATACATCTGGGCATTGTTGAGGTGATATCAGCAAGATGCCGCTTTGCCATTTGTATGTGTCTGGCATCCTTACCAGCTTGTTAAAATATGCTTTCCAAACTCAAGCAACATAACAGAGGCCTTGTGAAGAAGATACGCCTCTGTGGAATATCACACTGGACAGCTGCCAGCATCATGGGGCTGTCTTAGCTAAGAAAACGAAATTATCACATCTAAAAATGTGATAACACACCACTCAGAGGTTTTGCAATTAATTCAAAGCTATTGCTATTATTATAAAAAATTCAAACAATAACATACAGCCAAAATCCATGATGAAGCCATTATAAACAACACAAATGAACAACACAGCAAGAAATGATTGAAGACGCAGGAGATTGCTGGAGGTCACCATGCATAAACAACTTCAAGTCAATAGGTCATTAATATTTCATCTGTCTTATTGTAATATGAATTAAAGAGGCATTGATCAGAAGCTACTATATAAGCACAACTTGTTTTCTCGAGCTGACCAGACGAAGCGTTTTTTCTACAACAGTGCTAAACAGCAAAAATCTTACACATGGCCTCATTTGTGCAGGTGTCATGCATGGTCAAAGATAATAATACGAGTTGTGTTGTGTATTGACTGAATGATTTGACCTCTGCCCTTTACATCCACTGGGCAGAGGCCCTAAAGCTACGACTAAATAAATGAGAAATGTGACTTGTTACAAAAGTTACAATAGGAGGTCTTTTGAAAGATATCACAAGATGTTTTTTGAAAGATATCATAAGAAGTATATAATACAATTTAAAATAAAACTTTTTAAAATTATATTTTAAAATGTAATTTATTTCTGTGATGGTATAGCTGAATTTTCAGCATTATCCCGTCAGTACACTGTAAAAAAATTGTTGGTTTTTGTTGGTTTAACTTAAAAAAAGTAAGTAACCTGGTTGCCTTAAAATGGTAAGTTTATTGAAATAAAAAAATTGAGTTGATACAATGAAGGAAATTTGTTTAATAAATAGAAACTCTTTTATTTTTTCAATATTTTTGTATCTGAACCACATAAAAAATTTGATAAATCATGAAAATGGCACAATTTGGCATATTTCACTGTGTCATCAGAAATAAAACACACACAATTACCCAATATGCTTAAAAAATCTTTTAATAATATTTGAATAAAGGTTGTCGAATCTCAAAAAGTGTTCATTGTATTAACTTAAAATTTTAATTTCAATGAACTCAAAATTTTAAAGCAACCAGGTAACTTTTTTCTAAATATTTTTTACAGTGTATCAGCACCACATGATCCGTTGATTTATTCTTATCATCAAAACATTGAAAACAGTTGTGCTGCTTAATATTTTTTTTGTGGATTCTGATGAACAGAAAGTTTCATTAGAGATTTTACTTGAAAGAGAATTGTTTGTAACCAATGTCTTTACTGTCACTTTTGATCAATTTAATGCATGCATATTCATTTATTTTAAATGTATAATATAAACTTCAACATTTTCTCACAGTCTATTCACTATAGTTTAGAAAATGGTAATAAAATATGACAAGAACTCAGAGCTAAAATGTGTCAGAACAAATTCATCTTGATAAAGTAAGATAACTTTGATAAAAAGGTGTGTACAAACAACCAATCAGCTTACATTTAAGTACAATTAGATAATACCAATTTTGGTCAACCAGTGACCAAGCAATGCTTCTTTTGGTTCAGTCTGTGTAAAAGGTCACATTATCAATTAAAGAAAAAAACACTTAAGCAAAACATGGTCAGGTCAAAGAGTCTGAATAATTTTGGTCCCAAATTTTTATAAATTTTTCTGGTAGTCCACTATATACATTTTTGTTGGAGTATATGTCATCACAGTTTACTTATTTTGCTATCCTCAATTACATGATGGTGTTCTGGACCCACTAGTAAAAACAAATGATATCTGGTATGTGAATCATTTTTGGTTTGGCTGTATATATTACTGACCCCAAACTTTTGAATAGTTGCTGACTGAAAAGTGTGACAACCCCTGTAATGTGACACCACCTCGAGAAAGCATTTTGACATTTATTTACCCAGCTTGAAACAGAAACACAAAAATGATACCATTTAGGACCCCTAAAGGAAACCTCAGGGAGAAATCGATTCAGGTGTTACATCTGAGGTGCCCAACCATGCACAATGGGGTCCATTCTGTACTCCCTTCAAAAGCCTGATATGAAATCAAGGACTGAACCACACTGCGCTGAGAACAGGGTTAATGGGTTCAAAAGATGTGGGGCGGGGCTTGATTGTGTCAATGGAGAATTGATTAGATGGCTGTGGTTAGCTATTGGTCGATCTCATGTGAGTGACAGATTGTCCCGCCCTCTCGCCAATAGTAACCACATCATCAGAGATGGTGATGTCATAGCAAGAGGGAGGGGAAGCTATTTTGATTAAAAATTATGAGCATATGACTTTTAAATACAATAAAAGCATGCATGCATAATACATATTGCAAAATTCCATTAAAACAAACAAGAATGGTCAATTTAGATTTTACTTTGACTTTAAAAAGCTATCGTTTCAACTTTAAAAAGGGACTTTAAAAGTGACTTTAAAAAGTGACTTTTAAAGTGTACTGCTATCGTGTACACTTTAAAAATGTGACTTTAAAAAGCTATGTTGTTTTTTAGCTCGGGCACTAGAGGGGACAGAAGACCTTTGTGGATATAAAAAAGTGGATACAGCCTGATAACAAAATCCATGAATGATCTAACCAAACATTTCACATGTCTGAGATCTGAGCTGTGTAACGTGATCCAGGGGAGGAACCAGAATCATCTTACTTTGCAGTTTGTGATAAGGAACATTTCAAATGAATTGCTGCCCTCTAATGGTGCTAAACAGATGTGCAACAGCTAAAAATGCACCATACACAGTTCTATTTTAAGAATATGAAATGATCACTTTCACACTGGCTAAGTAATGAATAAACATATATTGGATATTACTGTACTAATATCCAATAGAAGCCTAATAATATTTAAGAGACATTCAATAATAAATCATAAATGTTAGAATATTTTAATTAATTTAAAACAGACCACAGCTCTATTTTCACTAATCAGTTTGGCAACGATATAAAGTTATTTTGCTAACATTAATTAACTACATCAGTTAATTTTAAAGTAATTTTAAATTGTGTTTATTAATCTAAGCTAATGTTAATCTCAACATTTACTTATACGTTTTTAAGAACAAACATTGGATTTGTTAACATTAGTTAATGCATTGTGAACTAAATTAAAAATGACTAATGCTGTAAAAAAATATATATATTGTGTATTGTTAGTTAATGCAATAATGTTAACAAGTGAGACCATGTAAAGTGTTGTTTTTTATCCTAGCATTGTGAAACGATGAGGTAACAAACAACCAATCACACACTGTCCTATATCAAAATAACAAACACTGAAGAAAAACTTAAAGGGATAGTTAACCCAAAAATGCCAATTCTGTCATTTACTCACACTCAAGTTGTTCCAAACCTGTATTAATTTCTTTCTTCTGTTGAACACAAAAGAAGATATTTTGAAGAATGTTGGTAACCAAACAGTTGATGGGACCCATTGACATCCATAGTAGGAAAAAAAAGAAAAAAATACTGTAGAAGTCACTGGGGCCCATCAAATGCCTGGTTACCGACCCTTTAAAGGGGTGGTAAAACACGATTTCACTTTTCTAACTTTAGCTAGTGTGTAATGTTTGAGCTGTTTGAGCATAAACAACATCTGCAAAGTTGCAATGCTCAATGTTTAGAGTAAAGGGAGATATTTGCTTTTAAAGAAATACATTTCTAAGGACTACAGCAAACGGCCGGTAGGAAACTCCACAGCTTTTTCCTCCAGACTCTGACATCAGCAGCTCCAACATAAACCCCTCCTTCGAGAATATTAAATAAGGGGGGCAAGGCCATTTTTTATTGCTGTGGAGAAGAGTGCTAGGGGGTTAGCGAATCATAAGACAGCTGGGCCAGCTAACCAATCTGAGCCCATTGCATATTTTTGAGGGACCAGCTTCATAGAGCCAGATAACTATCAGACTGTTTTTACAAGGAGAGACAGAGCAGTGTACAATAAAGGTAAAACGTATGAAAAATAATGCAATTTTTTAAAAACGAAGCATGAACACACGTTACAGTGCACCCTGCAAACACAATCAAGCCTTCAAAAGAATGTTTTACCACCCCTTTACCTGGAGCAAAAAGTGCTAGGCTGTGTTCGTCCAATCAGATACTGATGCTGCAAAAAAAGCAAATAAGAACTTTTTTTGTGCCAAATATGGAGTATTTATTCAAATGATTATTGGAAATGAAAAATACCCCTTTCACACAAGCTGTGTAATTAATTAACTGATATTTAATATTGTTGTATTAATACCCAATATTAAAAAAACTATATTAATATTCAAGAAACCTTCAATAGTCTATAATAAATATTAAAATATTAAAATCAATTTAATTGAAACTGTCCAACTGTGTTTCACACAGCACAGGTAGTTTATATATTAGTTCAGATATTAAAGCAGTGTGTGCTTTTAAATTGATAAAAAAACAACAACATTAGTTTGGGCTCTCTGAGGTAGGACTGTTGGTGAGGTTTACAGCTGCTATTCCTCATTGGAGAATCTGCTGTTTAAGCTCCGCCCATTTCTTTTCCAGCCTGTTTTTGATTGACTCAGGGGCGAAGGTGTACCCAATGGCCTGCTGGGAGAGCTTCCACATGTCCTCCTCAGTCAAACCAAAGGCAGAGGCAGCCAGCTGGTACTCCTGAGAGAGATCCGTGCAGAACACGCCTTTATCATCCGTCTGACGGGACAGGAGCAGCAACAGGCATATTGTTAGTTTCTAATATAATTTATAAACACTTAGTTTGAAAAGTTAGTTTGTATGCATTTTAAAGTGTCTGAACTACATGATAGTGTGTGGGGGGGGGAAACTCACACAGAGAACACATGGGTGTCCTCGCTTATACCAGTACTGAAAGTGATGCTTGTCATATGAAGGCACTGTTTGACCTTTGACATTAGAGGTCAAACATAGCTCTGCAAAACAAGATCGAGAATTAGAACACTACAAAAAAATATTACATATATTACATATGAAATATTTTAAATTATATATAACTTTGGAATTATGATGAAAAAATTATTTGTAAAATTAATAAAATGAAAAAAAAAATAAAGAAAAAAAATCTGTTTATCCCAGATTTATAATATTTTCAGATTTATAATACAATAGAACACTATTTATATAATTTACAATATCAAATTATTTAAAAAACATAAAATAGTTAATAACATAAAATAGTAAATAATTAAAAAAAGTATCTAAAGAAATTAAAATAAAATATTTACTATTTATTTATTCTTTAAATGTTCTTTAAAGTAAATAATTAAAAACATATTGTTTAAATTTCAAGCATGTAATTTTGAAATTATGATAGAAAATTAGTTGAAAAAAAGTTTAATCAAATAAAAAAATTTTACAATCTAAATTAAATACTTATAACAAAATAGTTCTCAGACTAGTAAAATAAAAATTAAATATTAGATTAGTTACAATTTAAATAACTAATTTATAATTACAATTGACTAGTCACAAACAAATTAGTTAATTAAATGAAATAGTTTAAAAAACATATATACATAAAACATATAACACACAACATATAAAAAACATAACATAGTTAAAAACAATAAAGAATATAGTAAATAGTTTAAAAAATAATTCTTTAAAGTTCAAGTATGCAATTTTTGATATTAAGATGGAAAACGCTTACCAATGGGAATATTTTGTTTGCAAACTTTCTCCACAAGACTGTCCGATCCACCGACCTCAGGATGCAGGAAGGTTCCGTGGCCAATTCTATCAGGAGGCAAGTTCAACAACAGCTCGGACTCATCTCTCTGAGAAGGAACCTGCAATGCATATAAACCCTTGCGTAAAATCATTCATACCAAAGCATACATCCAATATGGAGATGTTTCCATGTGCTCTGACCTCTGAGAGGTGTAGGGCCAACTTCAGACCACAGTTCTTGGCTTTCTGAAGTGCAGAGAGCAAATCCTTTCCATGACCGACCTGTATGATCAACGACATGGAAACTGCAGTCAGAAACAAGTCAACTATGATGTTATTTGCACTCTGAACTCACGGTTGGGTCTCCACTGAGATCAAGTCCAACCACTAATCCATCACTGGAGAGCAGGAAGTCTTCTGCCAGCTTCACTGTCTCCATTGCAACCTCAGGCCCGTGTCTGCGGTCCACAGCCACAAGAAACCTGTTCAAACATTCAAACATACAGCAGGTGACCATGAAAGAACCAGGTCATCATCTAGAAAATATAGAGTGAATAAATAAACATCACCTGACATCAATGTCAAGTTCCTCTTGTTTACACTGCCGGATGGCTTCCAGCACAGTTTCAATGTATCTTTGTTTAGTGAGACCTTTTTGTGACAAAAATAAATGTCCACAATAAGCAGAAATGAGCTGCTGAGAATTGTTTGACATGTGAATTATTTCCAGTACCTGTTTCAGTCACTTCCCGTGGCGTGCTACGCAACTCCAAGTATTTTACACCATCTGCCGCAAACTCTTGAATGACTGCTTTGGCAACCTATTTAATAATAACAGTTCCTTTTTAATTCCATTTTTAAAGTACAAAAGAATAAAATTGAGCAAATGTTGCTTTACCATTAGGATGTCCTCTTCTGAATCAACCAGCTGATGAATGACTTTAAACACTTGAAAGCACCTAATGGAGAGATGCACTAACTTAAAAGCTCACCCGTAAATACCAAAATAACATCAGAACTTAGTCTAGTACACTTAGCATACACTTTACTATCCCATGAGGCCATTGGAGCAGAGTAATGAATGGCAATGAAGCAAAACAAATGATGCTAGAACTGTAGGACAGAAATGCCCGACTTTTAGTAAATGGTCTCTCCTTCTCTGATAAATAATCCTCCATGAAAATCAAAATGGCTTGAACCTTATATATCATGCCACAGCATCTGGACATTACATTATAAATAAGTTATTTTTAAAATAAATAAATATACAGAATTATTATTCATTGATATCCTGTAAATGCACTGCAGCAGTTCTACTCACACATTAGTTGACAATATAAAAAAATAATAATAATGCACTTTCTCCCTCCTTTTTTTTATTGACTTTAAAATTGGACATGACATTGGACATGACACTGAGGAAAAAAGCTTTAAAGCTTAAAAGAACCTTACAATGCTTTACTATTTTACTGAAAAACTAAATCACATCCTTAATATTCTTTTTTTTAGCAAAAAAATTCAGATTTGGTTGATTTTAAGATACCCTTAGGAAAATGAGAACACAAAATAAGAAACTAATTTATAAATACAATACAAATTCTGAAATTCATGTCACTGTCTAATGTTACATTCTTGTTTATTAGCTTTTTATACCTGTTAACAATTAAATGTTTGTTATTGTTGTTTTTTTTATCTCACATTCTCTGAACTAAGCATTGTAAAAAAAAAATATTTGACTGTTATTACTGAACTAAAAACAAAAATGACTATGACAACATGACGGACGTTGGTAATGGATTCAATTCGTACACATAAGAACGAAGAAGTAGGTGTTTTTCCACCACTACATGTTCTAATGTAATTGTCAAAACCTTGTGAACTAGGCTAGTGACAACTAATCAACAAGCCTAAACTGGGGTGTGTTTATTTGAGCAGTGCGAGTACGGGTGTTTGATACATACTCGTCCAGTGTTCGGCGCTGTCCGCGGCGGATGGCGGTCATGCTGTGCTCTATGTTCAGATGGGGCTTGCGCTGAATGAGCTTCTCCATAGTCTCAAAACTGACTGATCCATTGAGATGCGCGTGTAGCTCCTGAAAGAAAGAAATACTATATTTGACTTCATTAACTATTTTTTATTAACGCATATGCTATAATGTTACATTGATTGGGTTGAGCTCGTTAAAAGATGATCCGTTTTATTATCGGATCTATTTTTGTGTTTCCTACCACTTTGGGGAGCTGACGATAAAAGAGATCGGCTTCGGTGTCCATCGCTGTTTTCCGTCGGGTTTTGTGAATTTTCAACAGAATCCTACGCGTTATATGTTATAAACAGCGATTGAATCATAGATATGTATACGTATGGATTGAATGACACATGGAGAGGGAATGTTTTTCCTGATGCACCAGTTGCGTTACTCAAATCAGTCTTGACAGCATCAACTTTTGAAAGTGGTTCCCATATCGATTCTAATTAAACTGGGGGCAAACACCACCAGTGTCATTTTAGTATCATTAGATGCTTTTGTAGTTTTTATTAATAATTTGAATTAATTTTTAATTAGATTTTAGTTAAAGTAGTAGCCTAATATTGTCGTTTTCAGAATGCTATTTATATTTAAATGTCTACATATTTTTAGTTGGATTTATTTTGGTAAATGAGCCACTCAAAAATCAAATAAGTTTAATTGTTTTTAATATTTTAACATTTATTATAGTTAACATTTGTAAACTATAATAACACTGCCTGGCATTAAATAAATACATGAATGTATACAAAACGAAATAAAAAAAAGACTTTACAAGTTTACATTTAGGCTCTCTTTCACCTTAAAAAAACAATTCGTATTTTATCTACACTCCACATAAATACATCAATACACTGAGCACATAAAAAGGCAAAAATACATACATAGTATAATTTAAGCAATGTTGTATTTTATAGGCTACATTTTATTATTATGTTTATAATACTGTATTATGTCAAATTTTCTGGCTAATTTAAAGATGTAGAATAGTCAATCACATGTAAACAAATATAACATATTCTAAACACTAAACAACAAGTAGAAAGATGTTAACTGATAATTATTGCCGTAACCCACTATTATGACAAAGCATAACATGTATACAGTGTGGCAAACATTATCTGCAATATTAAATAGCACTTCAAAATTATATATGATTGCTTGGCTTTGGGTAGGAGCTTGTCTTTTACAAAGCATCCCATTATAGGCATGCTGTTTGTGGATCTGATTTATTCCCTATATTTTCCCTGAAGTCATCGGAGCTGAGGGAAACATCCGATCCTCAATCAGCAGTCCGGGATGCTCATGTTGGCTGGATTACATAACATCACACTTTTCAGCCGACTGTCTAATGTCTTCGAGGGTGGACTGGGCCTTCTCTTTTAACTGATCAATATCTACGTTCTGGATGTTGGTCAGCTGACCCAGGACTGACTGCTTGTTCTCCTCCTCCTGGTTGTCTTCAGCGATCATCTTGGCCAATTCTGTGGGCAACTCCACGTCATCTGCCGCAGCCTGAATTTGCGTGTCGTCCAGTTCACTCTGGAAATAAAAAGTACAGGTTAATGTAATAACTTATAACTCAATTCACATAGTGCATTTTATTAAAGTTATGTTTACTTTTGGAAGACGGTATTTTTCCCTGAAGTGGCTCCTGACTGTGGCTCGTTCAGCCTTTTTCTGAGCAAAGCTGGCATCTCGCTCCATCCTAGTGGAAAAATTGTTGTATATATATTTAAATTGCTTAAACATTATATTCACTAAGATATATAATCGATACCAATATTAAATCATAATATTATCAATATGAAATTTTGTTTAGTGTACATTTTAACTTTTTCATGTCAAGGACAATGTAATACGATGCCATTCAAAAATGCACCCAATAGAAGAAAAACAGCTGCATATGCATTTCTGCAGAGGAGTCACTGTCCTCAAGGCCAAACCAGAGGAGCACGGATCTGGAGAGCAAGGTGACATGCACTATTGATTAAACCACAGAAATACAGGAAGCTGGAGATAAACATTGACCTTCTCAACATCTCCTTGTATTACATTTGAACAAGTGACTGTGCAACTTGTGTATTAAATTCAATTAGGAGGGATAGGGTCTTCACAATTATATATAGGCTATATATATATATATATATATATATATATATATATATATATATATATATATATATATATATATATATATATATAGAGAGAGAGAGAGAGAGAGAGAGTGTTTAAAAATAATTGTTATTGTGGCTTTCAACCAGGTTCTCAAATGCTGTTGTTCACTGATATCAAATAAATGTCTGAAAATATTTTTTTTTACGAATATTAATACAAGTAGGCTAATTTATCAAATGATAACCAAACAAAATGAAAATCGAGGGACGACGTGTGAATTTATTATAAAGATAAAATAAAAAAGATTTTTATTGAAAATATCAAACATTTAAAATCACATTCTTTGGTTATGACCATAGTGAGTGCAGAATCTTACTTCTCCTCCGCCAGCTGTTCTTGATATTGTTCGAACTCTTCGTGTGTCATTCCTTTTGCTGAAGCTTCTGACTTTTCTCCTTCAGGTTTTTCTTCTCCAAGACCCCCGGTAAGATCCTTCAGCTGCCCTCCTATCATGTGTTTAAACATAAAAGCCATTGTTTTCCCTGCCGAATACTGATATAAATCGCGTTTTTCTCTTGATAATATGCCAGTCGATATGACAAAGTCTAGTTGTCTCGTCTGAGAAGAAAACAAAAACGCGACGACGAAAGTGAACCTAGATGTTTTCCTTTCTTCCGCTCAATTCAAGTTTCAGCACCAAATATTCATAACCTATACAACGTAGGATTCTCTCTCTCTCTCTCTCTCTCTCTCTCTCTCTCTCTCTCTCTCTCTCTCTCTCTCTCTCTCTCTCTCTCTCTCTCTCTCTCTCTCTCTCTCTCTCTCTCTCTCTCTCTCTCTCTCTCTCTCTCTGACGCTTCTGCTTACATGATGATTGAAGTTAAAACAGGTCCTTATTTTTTCAAAACTGGTATGATAATAATTTCACGCCAATGCTATACCCACATGTGTTATTGCATAGTTTAAAGGTCATGAAATGACCTCTTTACCCTTACCCATATGTAATTACCTACTGGAGCGATTTTGTCAACATTGTGGACTGGAAAAAAGTTATTGCCACATAAATAGAAGTCTGTTTTAAATTAATTCACAGATTCTATCCTGTAAAGAGTTATCTAAGAAAGTTTAAAACTGACTTTGTCATAAAATGCAATTTCTGTAATGCACAAGATTAAACTATTGTACATTTGTTTTGGAATTGTAACTATACCACAGTTTTTTGGAAGAGTATATTACTGATTAGTATATTATTACAGGTATATTATTGATCTTTGTGTACCCTTATTTTTCTTTATTTTGGAAATATGTTCTTGGTTTTGTTAATACAGGGAAAAACTTAGCGAAATTTGATATTCATAAATTTCCTAATCATGAGCCCTAATTCCAAGTTTTTCTTAAAGAATTTCCCCAATACCTTCACACGCTTTCTGTACAGAAGAATGCCAAAGCAAGGAAAACATAATCTTGGTGTGTTTGTTTTTTTAAATCCCCCTTTAATTTAGTCTTAACATGTGCTCTGCTATTTCTATTGTATTTTCTAATCTTTTTTTATTTGGTTATCTTTGCTTGTATTTTTATTGCATTTTTTCTTCAGTTTTTTTTCTCCTGGCTGTTGTTCTTGCTCTCCCTATTGGTGCTATTTGTCATCTATCTTTTAATTGTATTTTTCTATTTTCGTAGAATACATAAATAAAAAAAAATAAAAAAAAATAAAGGTCAGGCTCAAAAACATTGCAAAAGTCACCTAATGGCTGACAAAAAAACCTTGAACTACAATATAATCATAAAATAATATAAACTGCATAGTTCATGATGTGGCAGAGACATATATTTAATGTATTTATTCTTTCATACTCTATTTAAAAATAATAGTGCACACTACTGTTGTGGCCTATAGTGCACACTACTGTTGTTTTGTTGTGGCCTATAGTGCGCACTACTGTTGTTTTGTTGTGGCCTATAGTGCGCACTACTGTTGTTTTGTTGTGGCCTATAGTGCGCACTACTGTTTTTTTGTTGTGGCCTATAGTGCGCACTACTGTTGTTTTGTTGTGGCCTATAGTGCGCACTACTGTTGTTTTGTTGTGGCCTATAGTGCGCACTACTGTTGTTTTGTTGTGGCCTATAGTGCGCACTACTGTTTTTTTGTTGTGGCCTATAGTGCGCACTACTGTTGTTTTGTTGTGGCCTATAGTGCGCACTACTGTTGTTTTGTTGTGGCCTATAGTGCGCACTACTGTTGTTTTGTTGTGGCCTATAGTGCGCACTACTGTTGTTTTGTTGTGGCCTATAGTGCGCACTACTGTTGTTTTGTTGTGGCCTATAGTGCGCACTACTGTTGTTTTGTTGTGGCCTATAGTGCGCACTACTGTTTTTTTGTTGTGGCCTATAGTGCGCACTACTGTTGTTTTGTTGTGGCCTATAGAGCACACTGTTGTTTGCACTAGTGCGTAATTAACAAAAATAATGACTTCAACAGTGTCTTCTCTTCCCTCACTCTCTTACGCTATTAACGTTGTTGGCCTATTCCCACAGTGCAGCCCTTCCAAGTTTTAAGGCTGAATGGTGGCTCACTATTGGCTGAGCTCGATCCCATGATCAAATGCATGCGTTGAGGTGCTTATGTGGTGCTTATATTCATGGGCGTCGAAAGCAAAATAAAATGTGGGTGGGTCCTCTCTCCGAAAATGTACACTGGAGTAGATGCCATTTACATTAAGTACAAATATTCTGCATTGTAAACGTCTAATTACGAAAATCACTGAATTATGAGTGGCAATAATGTAGGGGTATGCATGGCATTTGGACGCAAATTGAGGTTCGAATCTGCCTTTTGCCGAACTCGCTCTACTCTATTTTCCCATCACATATCATACTGGAAAGGCATTTATTTGTTTTTAAATTAAGAATATGTTCAGTAATAAAACATCTGACGTGTTTAAAAATAAGTGTTTATCGGTTAGGGGTAGGTAATCAGACGTCATAATTAATGACAGAATTTTCATTTTTGGGTGAACTAGCCCTTTAAATGCCTTTTATAAATAAAGACATTATACCCACAAACTTAAGATTTGAACTATTAAGACAGGAACTACTTTCATTGGTTTAGTTTTTGAGCACTCCATTAATGGCGGCCTGTGGGCTTGTTGTTGGTGAGTCAGTATGAGCAATGATGAGCTGCCACTGTCACTTCTCTCCTGTGTTGAGCAAATCACAGGGCTGCTCAAGTGAAACACCTCGGTCTGTGTCAACTCATTGTATTTCATACAGCGCTAGGGGCTGTGATTTATACGTCTATGCTAATAAGAATGTGTACAGTCTTACAACTGTGGGAAAATGTATAATAAATATTTATTAATATAAACAATATATACAAATATATGCTAATATAATAATAATACAAACAACATACTGGTCAAAATATATTATTCTGAATTTTGACCTCTAACCTACACTGCTAAAAAAAAGGAGCTGTTTGGATTTAAATAGGCAAATCCTTTAAAAGAGTCTGATTGAATCATTATTGCAGTGGTTATGTTTCTAGCATTTTATATACTCAGTCTTTCTAACTCTATTTGATGGAGTGTGTATCTTTTAATTTCTCAAACACATGAAGACACATCATGGCCATGTTCCAGGGTGACAATGTCAGGATTCATTATAGCTCAAACTGTGAAAGAATGGTTGAGAGAGTGCAGGAAGAATCATTTTCACACTTGGAATTTAATTAATTGAGTCCAGATTAAATCGATTGAAAGTCTTTGGAATGTGCTGGAGGAGACTTTAAAGAGTGATTGACTCTTATATTGACCAAAAATGTATGCAGCTCTTGATGGAAATAAATGTTTTGGACTTGGATGTGCCAATTCATGTGTGAAAATGATTCTTCATGCTCACCACGCATTAAGAGCTGGGGGTGAAAACTTTTGAACAGGAGGATAATGTCCAAATTTTTCTTACTTTGTTTAAATATGATTTTTCTGCCTTTCGGAAGCAACAGAAGATATTTACATGTTTCGTGGAAGACAAATTAAGTACAATTTACCTTAATTTTCAAATTCATTGTTTTCACCACGGCCCGCAATGCATGGTGGACACCTTCTGGAGTCTCAGGGAATGATTGAAGCTTTTTAAATAGTTTTGTTGAGTCCCTCAGTGTAAAAAAATGATCTCAAAATCATACAGTCACTGCTGGGGAGGGTTCAAATATGCAAAAGATGATGGAAACCGGAAGAATTTGCAGGACCTGAAGAAAATTCTTTTTCTGAAGAAAATTGGGCAGTTTAACTGCTAAGGACAAACAAGAGACTAGAGAACAACCATCAAAAAACACATAATCCATGTGATCATCCAGGGAACAACACACAGTATCGAGAATAAATGGTTCATAAACTTTTGAACGGGGTCATGTTAATAAATTCTTGTGGACTATACAGGTCCTTCTCAAAAAATGTGCATATGTGATAAAAGTTCATTATTTTTCATAATGTAATGATACAAATTAAACTTTCATATATTTTAGATTCATTGCACACCAACTGAGATATTTCAGGTCTTTTATTGTTTTAATACTGATGATTTTGGCATACAGCTCATGAAAACCCAAAATTCTCAAAACATTTACATATTTCATCCGACCAATAAAAGAAAAGTGTTTTTAATACAAAAAAAGTCAACCTTCAAATAATTCTGTTCAGTTATGCACTCAACACTTGGTCGGGAATCCTTTTGCAGAAATGACTGCTTCAATGCGGCGTGGCATGGATGCGATCAGCCTGTGGCACTGCTGAGGTGTTATGGAGGCCCAGGATGCTTCGATAGCGGCCTTAAGCTCATCCAGAGTGTTGGGTCTTGCGTCTCTCAACTTTCTCTTCACAATATCCCACAGATTCTCTATGGGGTTCAGGTCAGGAGAGTTGGCAGGCCAATTGAGCACAGTAATACCATGGTCAGTAAACCATTTACCAGTGGTTTTGGCACTGTGAGCAGGTGCCAGGTCGTGCTGAAAAACCAAATCTTCATCTCCATAAAGCTTTTCAGCAGATGGAAGCGTGAAGTGCTCCAAAATCTCCTGATAGCTAGCTGCATTGACCCTGCCCTTGATAAAACACAGTGGACCAACACCAGCAGCTGACATGGCACCCCAGACCATCACTGACTGTGGGTACTTGACACTGGACTTCAGGCATTTTGGCATTTCCTTCTCCCCAGTCTTCCTCCAGACTCTGGCACCTTGATTTCAGAATGACATGCAAAATGTGTTTTCATCCGAAAAAAGTACTTTGGACCACTGAGCAACAGTCCAGTGCTGCTTCTCTGTAGCCCAAAGTGGCTTGACCTGGGGAATGCGGCACCTGTAGCCCATTTCCTGCACACGCCTGTGCACGGTGGCTCTGGATGTTTCTACTCCAGACTCAGTCCACTGCTTCTGCAGGTCCCTCAAGGTCTGGAATCGGTCCTTCTCCACAATCTTCCTCAGGGTCCGGTGGTCACCTCTTCTCATTGTGCAGTGTTTTTTTGCCACACTTTTTCCTTCCCACAGACTTCCCACTGAGGTGCCTTGATACAGCACTCTGGGAACAGCCTATTCGTTCAGAAATTTCTTTCTGTGTCTTACCCTCTCGCTTAAGGATTGCGGTTTTGAGTAATGAACCAGGCTGGGAGTTTTTAAAAGCCTCAGGAATCTTTTGCAGGTGTTTAGATTTAATTAGTTGATTCAGATGATTAGGTTAATAGCTCGTTTAGAAAACCTTTTCATGATATGCTAATTTTTTGAGATAGGAATTTTGGGTTTTCATGAGCTGTATGCCAAAATCATCAGTATTAAAAAAATAAAAGACCTGAAATATTTCAGTTGGTGTGCAATGAATCTAAAATATATGAAAGTTAAATGTTTATCATTACATTATGGAAAATAATTAACTTTTATCACATATGCTATTTTTTTGAGAAGGACCTGTATATATGTAAAATATCATATTCAGCACAGCACTAATAAAACATAACATGTTGTATGATCTCTCTTATTTAGTAAAAATTATTCACATTTTCAGATTCTGCAAGGGGTTCACATACTTTTTCTTGCAACTGTAGATATACAATTATATCATTTTTCATTGTTATCTACATTTTGAATTGTTTAAATACGATGACAAATCACTTTTCTGAAATGACGTGAATAATACATGTTTATACGTCTTCTTTGCAGGATATGATGACCTTACTCAAAGGCAGCGGTGAGTCAACGCTTTGTACCATTTTGGGGAATTTTAACAATTACATGTGCTGTGAACATTCATCTTGCTGAATCCAAATGCTTTCAGATGTAAATCTCGGATAATATGAGAGTTTATTCAGAGATGCCCCACTGAATCCATTATCATATATGTTTTAAACATGACCAGCTGCAATCTGATTTGTCCTTATTTGTCCAGTGAAGAACAAGACTATATTGAATTGCAATATGCAATATTATCCTGTCTGACACTGTGAAGCTGCTTTGACACAATCGTGATTGTAAAAGCGCTATATAAATAAAGTTGATTGATTGAATTGCATATAGTGTCTATACAAGCACAATAGACACTTTGCCAAACCTTTTTTCAGCACTTGTCTATAAGGGTCAATGACTCTTCAGATAAATGCCAGGGCACTGAGAAGGTCTTTCCCTCTTGCCTGAAGCAGTGCCCTAGCGAGTCACTTCTCCATTCTGCATAACCCTGAATCACTGTACTCAAGTACCCTTCATGAGACACATTTCTGGACAAAATGCAAACAGCAGAGGGAGCGTTTCGCGTGAGAGAAGACTGTCATGAACGTAAGCATTGTGAGGACTCCACTTCTAGTGTTGATTTGGATGTACACTGGCATACGAGCTCCCTTAGGCTGGGCGTGGGTGAAGGCCGGATCCGGGCCTGAGCCCAAATGTCATGGGAGAGATGTAAATGGGGGCTGACGAGCACTGCGGAGCATATCTTAACATACAGCTGGAGGAACTTTGATATTTTAGAGAATCAAACTTAGCATGTCACTTAATGTTGCTCTCTTCAGGCAAATGCATGAACTCTGCACGTCACGGAGATAAAGACTGAAGAAACATAAAAATCACTGCTGCTATTGACTCGTTGATCGTTAGAAGGTATGAACATGTTTGTTCTTCCCTCATAACATGAGATCAGATTCAGTTCCTTTCAACCAAATGAACTAAACTCTTCTTACTGTCCCCTTGGCAATGTCTTCCAAATAGGCCACAAAACAGAGCAAATCGTGACACATGCATGGTGACATCCACAGTCAAGCATTCTGGCGTGAAGCACACAGGATGCCCGAGGGGGAAGCTGAAGTCCCGTCTCCCTGACTTACCTCATCCTTCCTTGTTTGGCGGGGAAGCTTGTGCGCTTGAAGTTTCGTAAGAATTCCTGGATCTCACTTTTAAGGGGAAGTACTACAGGTGGTTTTCCTTCCCCTTTGAAATAAAAATGAAACAAAAAATAAATAAATAAAATTAACATAAACTGGCATAATATACAAATTATGCATTATCTTTATAATTAGATAATTATGCATTAAGTGCATCATCTACCAAAGCATTGAACTGATACATTTTAAATATATATACACATTTTATATTAATATATTAAAGATGCCTATATACTCTCTCTCTCCCTCTCCCTATCTCTCTCTCTATATATATATACACACATAACATTTTTGGGATTTCTGCCTTTACATGCACATTAATTTTAATGACATCCCATTCTTAATCCATAGGGGTTAATATGGAGTTTGGCCCACACTTATATAACAGCCTCAACTCTTCTGGGAAGGCTTTCCACAAGGTTTAGGAGTGTGTTTATGATAATTTTCGACCATTCTTATAGAAGCGCATTTGTGAGGTCAGGCACTAATGTTGGATGAGAAGGCCTGGCTCGCAGTCTCCGCTCCAGTTCATCCCAAAGGTGTTCTATTGGGTTGAGGACAGGACCTCCTCTCCCTCTTCCACCAAACTTTACACTTGGCTCAATGCGGTTAGGAAAGTGCCGTTCTCCTGGCAACCGCCAAACCCAGACTCGTCCATCAGATCGCCAGACAGAGAAGCGTGATCCATCGCCCAGAGAACACGTCTCCACTGCTCTAGAGGACAGTGGCGGCGTGCTTTACACCACTGCATCCCTTTTTATCGTACTATCGTAATTCAAATCTTTAAAAAAAATTATATATGCATTTTTAAATGAGCATTTTTTTCAGATTATAAATCAATTAGAAACCCCATTTAATCGATGAATAAAATATAATATTTAGGAAATGACTGCCTATTAAATTACCATTGCTTAGAATTTTTCAAAGGTGATTTTCAAAGGTGACAAAAACAAAGGTTTTTGCTAAAAGAAGTTCGAAACGAGGCCTATATACTGTATATTTAGCGACTCTCACCTCCGACTCTCAATATTGTGGGGGAAAAGGTGCAATTCTTGCAAAATCATTTACGCAAGTTGTAGCTTAATTCAACTATTTGTCTATTAAATGCAAACACTTCACTTGGTCGGTATGATAGATTTTGTTGTTGACCAAAGGTGCATTCACCTTCACTGAAAACCACAAATACGGCATTTTAGCGATTTAGGTTTCATTCTAGCTACGCGCTCATGAATCCTCCTAGTCATGATATCATGTTGCTGATGAGAAACATGCGCTGAGCAGAAACACAGCGACCTATAGATAGACCAGAGAACAATCCTCTCACATTCCGAGGTGCACGTGATGGGATTTTTAAGACGTGACATACGTCGAGCCCATCTGCAGGGCATCGGTCTTTTTATTACTGTTTCACATATGTCTGTCAAAACCTTATGGTGAAAATCTGTCATGCGTCACAACAGTTTGGGTAGCAGCTAAACGGGCAGAAGTTTGTAGAGATGACGTGTTTCCCCTCTGGGTGCATTTGGAGTTTCTTTGACTGACCTTTAACATGTTTGGTCACATTTAAAGGCACATAATCACACATTTAAAGCTTTTTGGCAGCCTTTTTATTTTTTGTCATTTTGTCATTTATCTTTTGTTTTTATCAAACTGTTCAGGTGGAATGATTGTAACTGAAATATGGTAGCAAAAAAAAAAGCACTGCAAAATCCAGTCCTTTGCAATAATCAGCACATAATATATAACAAATATGTCACAAATCTGTATATGTGGCTTTTTTGTATAATTTCTGTCTTATCTTTTTTTTTATATATATATCTTTTTTTTTTTAAAGTATAGTTCACTCAAAAATGAAAATTCTGTCATCATTTAATCGTCCTCAAGTTGCTCCAAACCTGTATAAGTTTCTTTGTTCTGTTCAGCACACAAGACGATTTTCTGATACTTCCATAGTGTGAAAAAAAAAAATTACTATTGACGTCAATGGGGATCAGAAACATTCTTCAAAATATCTTTTGCATTCAAAAGAACAAAGAGACTCGTACAGGGTTAGAACAACTTCAGGACGACTAAATGATGACAGAATTTTCATTTTTGGTTGAACTATCCCTTTAAAGCATTTCAGCTTCCACCCAAGCCACATCTCTTTTGAAAGGCCTACAATGTTTATATTCATCCTTTCTGGTTTTGTGGCTCAGACTGACGTGTTTGGAAAGATGAGAATGACAAGAAAACCTAAGCGCTTTTACACACCATATTAAAAAATAAAAATAAAATAAAAAAAGTTCTGGGGTGAGACAGACTTCAGGCATAAAGGCACTGTGAAATGGAAGAAAGATTATCTTTTGTTTCATTGGCTACTGGAACTGAAAACAGTTTGGGATGAACATACAGTTTCCCTAAGTGCCAATTATTCTTCTTGGGTATAAGATTTTGCAGAAAACCTGCCTTATAGGTGCCGAATGTCATTTCTCATATTTTTTGTTTGTTTGTTTTTTGAGCAGATTTATAATAAAGCTGTTTTTCTCCTTTTTTTGGCAGAAAGTACTATATGCTAATCAAAAGTTCATAATGAGGGAGCGTATGAGGACATATCAGAGGAGGCTGAAGATCTCATGATTCAAAAAAAGAGGTGAGTTGGTGTAGAGAAGGCCAGCCTCCCCAAAATTAAGAAAATCAAGCCATGAAAACAATGCAAAGAAAAAACAAAGATGCACTTGCAAAAGAAATTTCTACTGAAGTTTTTCAAGTCCACTGCTTTAAGAGTAGATTTTGGTCAGATTGTATGAGAATGGTCCCATGTAGGTCTTCCTCATGTGTTTTTCCTTTAGTTTTTGTCTTTTATCGGTACAGCTCATTGGTTATGATATCTTGAAGTTTCTCTCTCAGTTCTTTGAAGCTGGGCCGCACCACAGCGTCCAGAGTCCAGCACTGCTTCATGATGTCATACACCACTACCGGGCAGCCGTCTGGGGCGTCCATCTTATAACCCTTCTCTACACGCGGGACGACTTCCTTCAGAGGCTGTAAGAAGAGAGGATGAAGGTCACCATGACTTAGGAAGAAGACAACACTGTCATCTACTGGTAGAATTTGTCTGGACACTAAAATTCTAAGAATATATTTTATACATTTTAAATATTAAATTCAATTAATATATAAACAGCATAAAATGATGATGTCATTAATAATATCTAAAATATAACAATATTTACATTTAGATTAATAATGCATTATAACCACATTTTTAAAGATTATTTTAGTTTAAATTAATGATTAATTGTAAAACTGTTATAATAATAATAATAGTAATAATAATACATTTATTGTATTTATTGTTTATTATATTATTTAAATTTTAAATGTATTATTATTATGCATATACATACAGTATTTTAATCATTGTATTTAAAAATCTACAATTGTATTTTTATGGTTAATGTTTATGCTTTGAAGTGACATTAATTATAATATTCTATTTATTTTAGTTATTTAAATTTAAATTATATTAATGCAAATATAATAATAATAATAATAATAGTACAATAATAAGATGACATAATTAAAATAAAAAATGTATTGATAATACCCGTTTATTTATTTTATGTAAATTAGATTATTATTAATAATAATAATAATAATAATAATAATAATAATAATAATAATAATAATAATTGTTCATTAAAAGAACCTACAAATATATATTTCTGGTTTGAAGTGACTTACAATTCTTGGATATGGTACCCGACCAAAGGAATAGATCTCCCACAGTAAGATGCCATAGCTCCATACATCTGACTTAGTGGAAAACTTCTGTTTCAGATAAAAAGGTAGAAAGTACAAGGATAAGAGGATGTCTTGCATGTCTCCATTTAAACGTATCAAAACAAAAGCAGACAACACACCTTCTCTCGTAAGGCCTCAGGTGAAGTCCACTTAACCGGGAGTTTGGCTGTATCTTGAGTAGATGACGCTTCCTTGGTGAGGCCAAAGTCACTGACTTTTGCTATGTTGTCTTCTGACACTAGAACATTACGAGCTGCCAGATCCCTGTGCACAAAGTTATTGGCCTCGAGATATTCCATCGCCTTGCAGACATCCCTAAAAATTAATCAACAACAAAAATAAAAGAAAACATTTTGAAAATGTAACAACTGAAGATAGCCCTTTATATACTGTATTACCATTATAATTAATTATGAGACAAAATTGGATGAGTAAAGTCATAAGTGATGAGAAGAAACTCACATTGAAAAATTTATCAAACAATCTCCACCAATAACAGTACGTCCTCTGGAGCGCAGATAGTCCACTAGACTACCCTGAAGAAAGAAATGAAGACATCAAAAATCATGCTTTAAGAACATTATATCTCAAAATATACTTTTATATGCCTCAACGACAGGATTAAATGTATAAGTCTTGGAGTCACTGACCTTGGCCATATACTCTGTGACAATGAAGAGGCTGCCCTTCTCTTCCACTATCACCCCCAGCAGCTGTACCAAGTTATTATGCCGTAATTGCCTGTAACAGTCAACATGAATATTGATTTTTAAATATACAAAGCCTTATTTTTTTATTCTCTGGAATATTTGATTCTGATTGGTCAATCGTGTGGGCATACGTCATGACTGAAGCCTCTGCAACGAAGGCCTGCGCTGTTGCGTCATTTTTGATACATTTCACCGCTACTTTCTTGCCTCTGTAGTCTCCAACCATCACATCTAAAAATCAAAAAGAGCATATTTGTGTAAGGCTGGATGCCTGTGTAGTTAATGGTACTCTTAATATATATTTATGTTTATTTTTATAAGCAGTGTTGGGGGTAGTGCAATGCAAGTAACGCGGCTTGCGTAATCAGATTACTTTTTTTAAGTAACTAGTAAAGTAACGCATTACTTTTAAATTTACAATAAAATATCTGAGTTACTTTTTAATGCAAGTAATGCAAGGCACTGTTTTCCCATTTATTGACTGACAGCTCTCTTGTCCCAATGTTGAGAAAAATCAGAAGGTGCAGAGGCGTTGTGCGCTGTGTAAACATGATGGTTATTTTAGCCTAAATGTGAGCAAACATTTACTCATCACACTTGACAGACAGATTTTAGTATTCCTCAAAATGAATAAAAACAGTTAAGTGCAAACTCTGAATATTAGCCTGCAATAAATGGTAAATAATGCAAATATACTTTATGCATTTAATCTCACTTTATTACCAAAGTTGATACCTGAACCAAATGAAATTAGATGTTGTTTGTATAATCACAAAACTTAGCACATTCGTACCTCCAAACTCTCCCTTTCCAATAGTCTGGTTAAGCTTCAGTTCTTTTCTATTCAGAGCCCAGCCACCTGCGGGAAAGGAAGATTCATAAACATATTAAAAAAAAACTTTCATAAAACAAACTTTGAAGCCATGCAGCAATTTAAACCTGCAGGTGTGAATGTAAACAGACTGATGAAAACAGTCAAGAAGTCTTACTTCTAGAGAACTCATCCTGGGCCGCCACAGTCCCCTCCATGAGTTTAGGTTTGATAAGTCTGGTACAGAGTCCATCTGCATCTTTAGTGTAGTGCTGTCACACACACACACACACACACACACACACACACACACACACACACACACACACACACACACACACACACACACACACACACACACACACACACACACACACACACACACACACACACACACACACACACACACACACACACTTTAATTCACAAAAAAAGTACCATGGCAGTATAACAATAAAATATTCATACCAGCTGATAATACCATGTTACATTAAATTCAGACAAAATTAACACTTAATAACGAACACTTGACTGAATTATGCAAAACAGCAGACAAATAAATTCACATTATATACATCTGAAAGAGTAAAATGAGAATTGGATGGGCTGCTTAAATGGACAATCACATAAAAGACAACATTTTACAAATATGTTATTTCTTCCAATAAGCACATGCATTCGCCAGCAGAGTGCGCTGTTGTACATGTATGCTCTATTGAGTTCGACTCATGCGTTTCCTCTCCTCTGAGGGACAAGTCCACACAGGCGAGAACATTCTTATCATTTCAGTGTTGAAATACGTGTTTGCGATTTAATTTGTCTGGACGCTATAATTGTGCGGCCAGACGACGAGATAATATTGTCGCATGAATGAAACGGCATCGATTGAGCTGTTGAAATGATCTGGAACCTGCGCTCGTTTCCTCTTTGTCACTTCCTCATTATCAACTGTTCCAGGAACTGGGGCGTGCGCGCGCGCCGTTCTTTTACACGCGCTCAAAATAACAACACATTTGCATGACTAGACTGTAACAAACAGTTAAGTAATTCTTGGATATAAAACATAACCGTTTACCATTTAATTAATCATTCTGGTTTGCTGCTCTTATCATCATCAATTTTGAAAACAGCTGCTTAATATTTTTGTGGAAACCGTTTTTTTTCTGGACACTTTGATGAATAGAAAGCTTAAAAGAATAGCATTTATGTTAAATGGGTATCATTTGCAACATTATAAGTGTCTTTACTGCATCCTTTCCTTAACTTGTCAGACCCAGAGCTGTAATGTGAACCCAAATGAGCGTTGTCAAACACTAATGGATAAACAACATAGGACAAGCACCAGTTTGTGGGTTTTATTTCCTATATCTCCACTGGTTTTCTGAGGAATGTTATCGAGTGGATTGTGGTAGTCTAATCACTATGGATATAAAGCCTTATTGTATACTGTTTAAGACTTGTCCACTTCACTACTGTTCAGCTGAGGCTATAAGGGTGGGAGAAAGAGAGAGTGACTGTAGCCAAAATTACACTAAAGAATGTGTGGAATTCCGTAATAGAAAGGGCGAGGGAAGACTTGAGGAACCCATAGTGCCTCTGACCGCTAAAGCCACCCAGACCCCAATCTAGAATAACCAGAGCAGAACCATTATCAACACTTAACCGAGAACGCATCACTGGTTAATCACACAGACTGACACTAATAAAGCCAATGACCAGCGGAATAAAAAAAAAAGATATGTAAAATTATACAAATGACAGTCATTTACATCTAACATCTATGTAAATCAGCCTCTCTTTTCATTAGCGGTGCTTGCTAAGGCTTTGTGCTACAGACTTGAATGCTACCTCAAATGATGAAGCTTGTTTGAGAAGAGGTGTGCAATTGCTACTTAAAGCAAAGAGATAATGTACACAAAATTCCCACACATTTTTCAATGATTTGCATAGAAAATTGCATAGAAAACCATGCAGAGCATTTAAAAAACCGTGCAACAACACTCTGGCGACCATCAATAAGCTTGTGTTTGTAACAAGCTGGCATCCAAATATGATGATCCCCATGTTAGGGTCCCCTTCCTAAAATATAAAGGAAGCTGCTTCATTCTCATGTATAAAAATTAATTCATACTCTTAAGACAGCAGAATTAAGCCACAACCATAATTGCTTACAACATTACACAATTGGCTGTTATATTATGATTGTACTAAAGCAACTTGCTAAAATATTCTCTGTATTGTTATGGAATGGTAAAGTATAGTATAACAGAATTTATAATAAACATTATAGTACACTGTAAACGGTTCCATGTAAATACAATGGTTTATTAGTAGTAATCGATCAAGAAATTACTATGGTACGATTAATATATCAAAGTAACATGGTTTTAGATCCCAAGATACCATCATTAGTTTGTTAACCTTTTTTATGAGGGGCTTTCTGTGAGTTAGTGTGACTAGAATAAACCTCTTTCCATTAAAACACTCATTTCACACCTGTTTAGTGGCGTCTCTTCCTCCAACACAACCTGGACTGAACCTATGACCTCAAAGCACAAGGTGTGCGTGTACAAAATTGTTTCCTGGAGTCTATCGTAAATGCTTGCTTCATCTCTGAGGCCAGTACGTCTGATGTGGACTGACTTCCTGTTAGGGCTATTTTTGGCTTTGTGTGTGGCGATCAATTTGAAAATGTTGACAGAGGCGGTGAGAGGACTCACAGGAAGAAGCTTGATGGTTTCACAACCGCCTGGGCTAACTCTGGAATGTGTTTGTGCCAAATGTATTATTATATATACATATATGGTAAAAATGTGTCATTTACCATCACCCATAAAACCCTAAGTAGGACAGTTAACTAACAAACAATGTCCCTTTAAGGAAAGTCATTTCACCTGGCAGCCATCTTTGAAACACCTCTCTAGCTGTTTCAGTCATGCAAGTACAGATCGCTTTGAATGGGGAAACATCATATCCTCCAAAGCTGTTAACCGAGCTTATGATTATGTTTTACATTTGAAATCAGGACATAATGTAATCTGACAACTGTTTCACAAATTTTGTTTACTAAATGCTCAAATCATGACAAAAACAGGTTGGACCAGCCTAAACCAACAGCTTAAACCAAACCATAAGCCAGCAACCCTCACCTCCATGAGCTGCATGAGGTTTTCAAAGTACTCCTCCTCATCGATGGACAGTTTGCCGTTGTGGTAGATGATGCGGTAATGCTCCACCTTGCCATCGCAGCTGACACACAGGGTGTAGTCTCCGGGGTAGTTTGTGCTCTCGCGCACCAGGAAGAGGCCTGTCTCTGGGGGGTAGAGCAGCCTCTCGGCCTGCTCGCGTGTGATCTTTCCATGGAACCATCTAAGTGACCACAGATAAAAGATGTGTTTGTTATGTATATTGAGAAGTTTATGAAATTTAAAGTATAATACATTTATAAATTACATAAATGAAACCTGTAAATACTGAAAGTATTGCATATTTGCAAATGAATGACTCTTGTGAGTCAGATCTTTTTAATGGACCATTGAAAAAGATCCATGAACCCACAAGTTATTGTTTTGAATCAGACTTGTGCTTTGAATCTGGGAGAGATAATCTGTTAAAAACACAAAAAGATTAAAGGGGTACTTCAGCGCTGGGAAGATGAATCTGTATTTGAATCTGTATTACGAGTTGAAAACATGCGGAAATGGCTCCCTCTGCTGGCTGTAGTCTTTAGCCTCTGGGCAAAGATTCCTCTCGTGACGCAAATATCGTCAATTTGCGTCACGAGAGGAATTCTTCCAGAAATAAAATGCATAAATCTCTCGTCTCAGGGGGATATAAGAGGGGGGAGCATGATCATTTGAATATACTCCAGGGTTTCTACTGATACAAAGCCATATGTTAATCGCTGAAGTAACCCTTTAAATAAAGTATTTTGATTCACAAACAAATGACTATTGTGAAGCAGTCCTTTTAATGAATTGGTCAGAATGATTTAGGACCAATTGCTTGTGATGTTCCTCATGTCACACAAACCTTCCTCCCCTTACTCATTTCATTTCCTTCAAAGTGAATATTGTTGGTGTTACAGGGCTGGAATTTTGGCGTGTGGTTGCACATATTGCACATAATTTTACTTGGTCCAACAAATTTTGCCCTCACACCTAAAGTGCGCGCACATAAAGCTGCCTCTCAGTACCAAATCAAGTTTTCCCCACTGCTTATTGCTCTTAAACTATCAAATACACACAAAATAATGTTTAAGTGAACACAAACAGTTGAGACACGTTTTACAGTATAATAGATCCGTGCATCAGGTCTTAAAGTGACAGCAGTTTAACATACCTGCTGCCAAATTATGAGATTAAAAAAAAAAATTTTTTTAAACAAAAATAGCATTGTTTTGTTTAGTATAAATGCAGTATGAACTGAATAATATGAGAAATAATACAAAATGTATTTTAATTTGAAATTATGACCAATTGCTTATCACAATTTAAAAGTCTTTGCCAAATTAATAAAAGTAGTCCAATTCAAGAATAACTTTTAATGAATCGGTCAAGAATTGAAATCACCAAAATAGTGTTACTGTAATTGTATTTTACTTTAAAAACGTAAAATGCATCACAAAGAATAGTATTGTTTTGTTTTGCATGTCCTTAGGACCAACTATGGAGAGAATTCAGTAAGAAACACTGATTCAGATACATAATATTGTGCACAGGACTGAGAAAAGAAAGCTAAATTACAGGCTTCCAAAAGCAGCGTTAGCCTTGCCTGGCCCTTCTGTGGCTTCCTTGGCATGACAAACATCCAATCTGTATCTCCCAATTACCCACACATATACATATACACCATCGAAAATAAACCAAAGCCGTGCACTTAGCAAAGACTAGACATAAAAAAAAAATGCTACCGTCACAATCTGCTAAAGCCAAACACATCTAAATCTAAACCTTCCATTACACATTATGAAAGCAGACATCCAGATCCCATACATCAGATTTTAAGATTCAATTGATGCGCCAAGTTTGTCTTGTCACGCTAAATAAAATTGCGATGTCTACCTCATTATATCCATTGTTCTCTCTCAAAGCAGCCAGTAATTGAAGAATAGCACATGCTCTCTTATAACCAAACTCTAATCATGATGCATGTCTTTGGCTTTTGCATATCAGATGCCAAGAGATGGACTTTTTCCATTTGCCTGAGTGGTGCCATTTGTATAACTTTATGATTTCTCCTTCTAGCTGGCCGATTCAAATGAGTCCGTGGATAATTGTAGCGGACCGGAAAGCAGGAAGACATTTGTGTATAATTACAGATATAGTAGGTGATCTGTGAGGATATCAGTGATACATGCTAAATATAGCATGCTAATGTTTGTATGCATGAAATTCACACAAATACTTTCTCTTATCGTATATCCATGAGGATCATTGATGTCAAAACTCTCTCATGAAAAATAAAAATAAATGTGAATGAACCGTGTACTTACGGCATAAGGCTCAGTTTACCGCCAGACTTCACTCCTTCTCTCTTCTGAACGTAGTTTGCTGGTATGGTACCCTCTCGTCCTGTTGAGTTTTTTGCTTTGTACCAGTTTGGATCCTGGAATGAAGCACCAACAAACAAATTGTAACAATGCTCCAAACTCGTATAACATCAATTCTTATGTAGAACATGAAAATAAATATTTAGCAGAATGTTTGCGTTGCACTTTTTAATAAACTGAAAACTAATTTCAGCAACTGATTTCCATTTGTTCCTCACACAAAACTACCATATATGGTACATTTATATGCCATTTTTGGAACCTTGGAAAGCACTGGTTCATATTTATATTACTTTCTTTGTATGGCAAAAATAGCATGAATATTCTGTGAAACGTATCTTTTTATGTTAAGTATTCTTTAAAACACATGCCGGTAGTTGGCAAATTTTTCTAATTGTTTTCGACATCAATAATATTAAGAAATGTTTTATTTTTATTTTTTATGGCTAGTTCACATGAAAATGCTGTCATCATTTACTCACACTCATGACATTCCAAAACTGTATAATTTATTTATTAAGTGGAACATAAAGGAAGATATTTTGAAGAAATTAAAAAAGTTAATGGGGTAAAAAGCCCAAAAATAAATAACACTGGACCTCACCGACTTCGATTACTTGAAAAAAACCAAACCATTGTAGTTGCACTGACATGAAAAAAATTGGGGGAAAAAAGAAGATAATTCTTATATTTGAAACAATAAATCAAAATAATAAATCAAATAAATCAGGTCGATAAATCAAAATCCATATTTTGATAGATTTTTTTACATAACTATTACACACATTTCTACATGACAAAAGTTGTAGTTAGTAATGTATTCTAGACTACTCATTTTAGGTAATGTATTCTGACTACTTTTTAGATTACTTCTGACCTAACTTTTTTATAAAATTGACTTGAATAGGATCATTTGGTATTTTACCGATATAAAAATACAAAGACAAAGAAAATATATTCTGTTCTTTGTTGTCAACAACATGAAGTGCATTAAATATTATATAGTTAAATTAATCAGTGAAAATTAATCAATTCAAATCATAATTAATGTGTTAATGAGGAGCAGATTAGATATGCAATGTGGAAAAAATGCTTCTTATAAGTGAAATTACTTTACTTTAAATGCAGTTATCAAATACTGCGTGGATCTCAGTTATTAGAGATCGGCACATGACTAGTGTAACAAGGAAGTAGAATGTATTCATATACTCATGTAATCAATAGAAAAGTAACTGTAATCTGATTATGACAATTTTAAAATGTAATATAATTACAAGTACTTATTTTTTAGAATCTGATTACGTAATCCAGATTACATGTAATCAGTTACTACTTAGGCTGCATTTGTAAAGTATAGCATTAGCATTTTATACCATTATACTGCATTGAAGTCAATGGGAATTTCATGTTTTGTTTTATTATAGCGCCACCAAGAGGCACAATCCCACCAATTTTTGTGTGTCCTCATAGTGAGCCCATACACGTGTGTCGAGTTAAAAATCTCATTTTGTTTTGGAGCTATAGACATTTATATGAAAAAGAAACACATAAAAAAATGACTGACACCTGACTTTGATTGGCTTTTACTACCCCTTTCTATCAATTTTTTGACATTTGGGCAATTACTTTGAATTATTGACCTATGTTTCCGAACTTCTGACGCTGTTTCGTCTCAATTGGACTAGCGGTTTCAAAAAATTTCAGCTAATGTTTTATAAGTGCTTAATTACAACGCTGCACTGCTGAATACATCAAAACCTGGCAAATCTGGTATCTTTGGACTCGGCAAGGATTCAGTAGACTAAAAACTTTACTCCCATCAAAATATGTCAACCACACCCAAAGTTATAAGTGTTTTAAAAAAAACTCCACTAGGTTTCGAAATTCTCAGGCTACTTCAGGGCATCATGGTGATGACCCATACCAAGTTTCGTAACAAATCTGTACATGCTGCTATAAAATTAGGGCTGTCCTCGACTAAGGATTTAGACATTCGAATCTAAATTGTCAAATCTCTCTATGGTCGACCGATAGTCGAATCATCTATGTGTGTGTGAATGGGTTGGGAGGGGCACGACACTTGTCAGCAGAAGGGTAAAACTATTTTTATTTTCCTTTACACACTGCACACAGCAACAACTTTTAATAAAGTGACCAAAACTGCCTGCCAACTGACAGAGAAACTGAAAATGGCTTTCTTGTTTAGGTTTAAATAGCCTAAAAGGTAATGTGCTGGATAAACATTCATAAACCGTTTTCTCATAATATGTTAAAGCCGCAATCGAAATACAGAACATCACACAAATATATAAAAGACCATTTTGATAAATAAACCTAAAAACAATACCTGCCTAGAGAGGAAAAGAACATTTTGAGTGCGTTTACATGCACGTTCCTAAGCCGATTCTGCCTAAAGGGGGTGAAGGATGCGAAGCTCAGCCCCACGCCTCAGGATCTCACACCGCCTGACGTGCACATTATATACACGCAAGCTCAATTTTGAATTGACTGACAGAAGAGCTCCACGATGAGTGTATCTTGTAGCACAGGGTTAAATCAGTATGTACATTGACGATTTGAGGGAAATATAATATAAATTTAATATAAAACCTTGAAAAAGCACTATGTGGTGCGGCAGGATTTTAAAAAACTTCCTAAGTCGCCGCGGAAAGGCGCTGAATGCTGCCGCCGGTGTGTGTACACTCATTGAACGTGTTCGAATTTTAAAGGCACGGTGCAAAGCTCAACGCCCTTAAAGGGGTCGTACACCAGATGCTCAGCGCCGCGAAACGTCTTTAAAATATTGAGCACCCCCATATTGCCAAAATGGTATGATCCTCGTTTCATAACACCCGCAAAAATTCGACTGTGAGATCGGTGGTCGAATCAGGCTCCGCAGATCGATGCATCAAATCTTCGACTATTCGGGGTCACCCCTACATAAAATACAGCATTTTAGCACAATTCAAAATGGCAAACAGCCAAAATGGTAAAATTGGACAGCAGTTGCCTCAGCATAATCCCACGAATCTAATGAGACCCCTTTTATGATTTTTGGACAAATGGTTCAGAAGTTATAAGCCAAAAAAGCTATTTTTCGTATCTCTGTACCAGTAGGTGGCACTGTGCCGAAACACAGCATGTTGCCTCAGGTCATGCTTGTGATGACATGTACCAAGTTTGGTTTGAATACGTTAAAGCGTTGTGGACATATAGCCTTAAGTGTATGATCACAACTGCTCCGTACATTTTTTTTGCACATTTATCAAGAACGATTTGACGAATCAACTTGAATTAAATAAATTTTTGTCAGCATGGTCCGAAGATGATCTGGTTTTATTTTTGTGTAAATCGGACCAACGGCCTAGGAGATTGAAAAAGTTGGTTTTCGGTTAATTAAAAATGGTGGGACAATTTACATAACGGAAAATGAAGTCAATTGAATTGGCTTGAGCCAAGGAATCAGAGGAAGCCAGTGTCTAGCCCTTATGGTTCAAAAGTTATTAGCATAAACATGAGTGGAATTTTGGACAGTCTGTGGTGCTAGAAGGAATGATTTAGAGACTCCAAATTGTGTGTGGTTACTATTGGTACTGACCTCTATCAGTGTACCAAATTTCATAACTTTCCCACAAGCAGGGGGGTTCTCCGAAAAAAAAAAAAGGTGTTTGGGGGGTAAAATGTGTGTTATTTTGGCAAGGTTGCCAGCTAAAATTCGCATACATAAAGTCGCTTCAACCCGCGGACATAGAAAATAACCTGCGGGAAAAAAACACGGACTTGGCAACAGTGCAGTTGAGCTCTGTTGACATTTGACAATTTGTCGCTTCGTTGCTCTGATTGGTTGTAGGTCTATCCAATTGAGGTCTTTCATGGTTCGATTGAAACGCCCCATAATTACAGCCCAATGGAGCAGTTTCAGACTCATATTCTGACTAGAATTGAGTATGACCACGTCAGGCTACACCTTCGGTGCTTGGCCCCTAATTAACCTATATCGGCCAATACCAATACAGTGGCCGATATACACTCACCTAACAGATTATTAGGAACACCATACTAATACTGTGTTTGACCCCCTTACACCTTAATTCTGTAAGGCATTGATTCAACAAGGTGCTGAAAGCATTCTGATAGGATATGTCCCATATTGATAGGATAGCATCTTGCAGTTGGTGGAGATTTGTGGGATGCACACAGAGCACCCGAGAACCCGAGACTAGTGGACCAGGGACCAAACCCGGGACCCGTACGGGTTCGGGATTGGGTCCCAATCTATTACTTCGGGTCCCAGGTCCGTTTAATGTTGTGTGTAATACCAGAGTCGATCGGACTCTGAGAACACCTGGCCTTTATCAGTCAGAAAGTCTTGTGTGTTTTGTGTAACTTGCAAATTGTAAAACTAGGATAAGAAAAGTGTGAGCTGGGAAATAAGGTTTAGAAGAAGAAAAAACACAACAAAAACTCACAGCCGTTTAGAAAGCGGGCAGATTTAATGCAAGCGCATGGTAGCCTAATAATGTACTCAACAATATATTTCAAATCAACAACAAAATATCAGGTGAACTATCACTAATGTTTTCTGTTTTGCTCAAATTGTGTAAAAAAGCTCATATTTCAGGTACTCCAGCTAACTCGCGAGTGCTGTCTCAAGCACGTGTCATGTTTCTATGGCAATCTGAGCTTCCGCAGTGACTATAATGACTTTAATAATAATATGAATGAACCGTATTGTTTTGGTAGTCAGACTCAACTCAGAGATTATAGCAAAAAAATAATGCTAACGTCAGCGGCCATGTCACTGAACGAGCAATCGTTATTAATTCAAAAGGGCAAACAGTAAGTTATTTTGCGAGTTAACTCGAGTCGAAATGCAAATCTGCAAATACGCATTTGTCATCCATCACCGTGACATAAAGTGGACTTTTACTGCTGAAATGATGAGTGAATAAGCATACTTGGAACAACAAGAGAGGAATATTGTAATACATCGCAATCAAGTACAAGGAAGGGTGACGACGACTGTAACGTTAGGTAGGCTGAAACAAAAAGTTATTTTCTCGCAGCTTGTTAAGAGCAGTTTATTGTGGAATATGAGACAAGCAGGTCTAGTCGGGTCTGTGTCTTCCCGCCGGGTTCGGTTCCAGCTTTTGAAATAATAGACAATAGAAATCAATATGAAATAGAAACCAATATGAAATGATTCAAGCTTTGTGACATGGTGCATTATCCCGGTGGAAGTAGCCATCAGAGGATGGGTGGTCACATGGTGGTCATAAAGGGATGGACATGGTCAGAAACAATGCTTAGGTAGGCCATGGCATTTAAACAATGCCCAATTGGCACTAAGGGGCCTAAAGTGTGCCAAGAAAACATCCCCCACACCATTACACCACCACCACCAGCCTGCACAGTGGTAACAAGGCATGATGGATCCATGTTCGTATTGTTTTTACGCCCAATTCTGACTCTCTGACCATCTCAACAGAAATCGAGACTCAACAGACCAGGCAACATTTTTCCAGTCTTCAACTGTCCAATTTTGGTGAGCTTGTGCAAATTGTAGCCTTTTTCTATTTGAAGTTGAGATGAGTGGTACCTGGTGGGGTCTTCTGCTGTTGTAGCCCATCCACCTCAAGGTTGTGCGTGCTGTGGCTTCACAAATGCTTTGCTGCATACCTCGGTTGTACCGAGTGGTTATTTCAGTCAAAGTTGCTTTTCTGTCAGCTGGAATCAGTCAGCCCATTCTCCTCTGACCTCTTGCATCAACAAGGCATTTTTGCTCACAAGACTGCCGCATACTAGCCTGACAAGCCAGACCCACATCAAGATGTTTAGGTCTGGAAACTCACCATTGACAGGGCTCAATCCGAAGGGCAGGTAAACGGTTGTCTTTCAAAGAGACTTTTTTCTAGATTTCTAGGCTAGCCGCATACTGGATGTTTTTCCCTTTTCACACCATTCTTTGTAAACCCTAGAAATGGTTGTGCGTGAAAATCCCAGTAACTGAACAGATTATGAAATACTCAGACCGGCCCGTCTGTAACATATGCCACACTCAAAATTGCTTAAATCACCTTTCTTTTCCATTCTGATATTCAGTTTGGAGTTCAGGAGATTGTCTTGACCAGGACCACACCCCTAAATGCATTGAAGCAACTGCCATGTGATTGGTTGATTAGATAATTGCGTTAATAAGAAATTGAACAGGTGTTCCTAATAATCCTTTAGGCGAGTGTAGATTGTTTCCTCAAGAGCTAAAATATGAAATATTTGTAGCATTTATAGGACCAACTGAAAACTTTGTTTTTTAAGAATGAAAGACAAGTGTGAATATGGATACATCTTGACATGATATCAGTAGGGTTTTTGAGTTGGATATACTGTATGGTTACTTCTTGATGATTAAGTTCTTGATGTTCTTTATATGTTCTTCAGATCAGTGTGTTAGTTTCTGGTTTGTCAAAAGATCCCTACCGAGACTTTTTTCTAAATATCTTTTATCTTTCAAAATATCTGTTCTGAAGAAGAAATTAAGTCATATAGTTTTGGAACAACACGAGGCTGAGTAAATTATGACAATTTGTATGTTTTGTGAACTCTTTAAATATGTTATTCCTTTTCAGAGCTGTACCTTAGTTACTCCGACTATAGTAAGGACATCTCCTTTGCACATAGGCAAGTCCTGTTCTGCTGTTCCAGGGAAGTTGTACCTGGCCACACACTCTGTGCCCGGAGGCCAGATTGTCTAGTAAAAAAAAATAGAATTAGGAAGAAAGAAAACAATTTTTCTCCCTAATTCACATTATATCCTGATGGCAACATTTTAAGATTGGCGTTACCTCAAAGGTAGACATAGCCGAGGGAAGTCGTCCTCTCACAGTCAACCCGTTTCAGCCGGTAACATCAGAGCTGAGCCTGAGGCGTACAGCTGTAGCCAGAACTGGCCAAAAACCTGGTGACAAAGCACATTGATGCATTATTGGAATTAAAGAAAAACACAATGCTATTTCCAAACACTGAACATACAGATCAATTTGATGCCAACTCCTGAAAGCTGTTTCTAGTAAGATAAACGTAGAGAAAATGTACTCAAATTTAAACAATGAGTCAAAATTAGACCTACTAAGCATGTCAGCAAACAGTTTAGCAGCAAATACAGTTCAAGCACACACACACTTTCAAAGGGGAAGTGGCGGCTGTAGATTTTCCGATGCCTCAGACAGGAAGAAGGGCTGAGCAGCAAGCAGGCTTGCAAAAAGCCTGTTCAAGCGTTACTTACATTTCCTGCTATTTTCCTGGTTTATTAATTTATTCTATACATACACTGTGTGACCATTGCTAGTATTTGCATTTATAAAGTGTGCAATTACATTTAAAACTTAATTAAAGTATTATTAATGTGGTATAGTCTATCTCAGATAAAGCTGCTCCCAAAAATAAATCAAAATATGGTTCACTTGGTCCATATGGTCAATATATATGTCAGTCAGACTCTTCTAGTCCAAGTTGCCCATTCTTGGCCACAAAATATGGATTGGATGGTTTACTCAAATATCTGCGAGACTAGGTATATTCATAAAGCAGTGCTTTTACACAAATAAAAATATATTACTATGAAAAAAAAAAAAAAAAAAAAAAAAAAAAAAAAAAAAATCACACCACGGCTTGAGAACTGAGTACACCAGAAAACAGAAATGAGAAGTTAACAAAAAAAAAAAAAAAACCTTTTCACTTTCGTGGTGACGAGCGGCATGAATCTCAAAGTTGTTACTGCTATCTTTCCACTATAACAAGAAACATCCTAGCTGAACTCGAACTTAAAATAAAATGACACATGCAAGGCTGAAATCCTCTCATGGGAACAAATTAGCAACTTGGAATCAGAAACCAAATGTACCCGTTATATTTCTGCTTTACATTAGAAGTGAACAACTGAAAAGTTGGTTTGAGGCAGAAATAGAAAAAGAGCTTTAAAAGTCAAAATGACAATTCGCTGTTTTACTTTTGTAACAGCAGACAACGAGAAAATGTTTTTTAGCCATCAGTCCATTGGACTGGTTAAGTAAATAAAGTAATAAGCAATATACCACATACGCGAGTCACAAGCTATTTTGAGTGTGTAGTCAAAGAAACAACAACCATAACAAAAAAACAGTTTCTAAATGTTTTTCTGATGTCAGACTTTTATATTGAAAGACATGAGTGAAAGCTGTTGACTCTACTGTCAGATGCAGTTTAAGTAAAAAAACAGCATCTGAGAAAAACACATTGGTTCAGTATTCCACGTTTAGTCAGATGAGATGTCCGTCGATATTTTGGCGCAGGGTGTTATTGGTGAGTGTTTCACTCGCATTTGCGACTAAAACAGATGTGTAAAAACTGTAATAAATAAAAGTGCAAATAAAATGTCTTGAATGGTATGGTATAACAAACATGTAATGTTAAGAGGTCTTTGGATTAAATGTGGAAAAACAGGAATACAACCTTATATGATTATTAAACTTTAAAGGTGATTATTTAAACAACATGCCAAAATAAGTAAAGGAGAAGCACTGAATGAAAATGCACATTCACTCTGACATTAGATGGTGCTGATGGAACAGCAGAAAGGCAGCCGTTGCCCTTGTAACTCCCTTAAACAAAACGGATGTGCTGCTATCTGTTTCTGAACAAGTTTTTAAATGTTTCAAAGAGCCATTTGGATTTTTGCATTCACTATGTTTGTTCATCTCAACACCAAATACTTAAACCCGTTAGAAGGACAACACCTTTTTTTCCTAACCTAATTCAATATGTGACTATCACATACCACGATAAAAGATTCAGCAATTATCGTGATGTAAAAATATGACACCATCACGTGACAAATATTATACGTTATATAAGTCACCAAAAAGTACCACCAATAAATTACTGTATTTACCATGGTAACTGTAGTTTCTGTAACCTTAACCATAATACCAATACCACGAAATACCATTTTATTTTTACTTCATGCTATTTTATGTTTTTGATAACTGTAACTCAAACTAACTTAAAATGCACTAAAAACTACTGTAGTTTGGAATTGGGATTTAATAGCCTTACCTTATTTTGTTTACTCAACAGTGTTAGTGATGTTCTCACAATTTTTTTGTAAGTTAAAAGTGCATTTTGTAAATTTTAGCTGCCTTTCAAAGCACAGAGGCTACGGTGGCCGACACAGGACAAAAATGTCATCTGAGACTAGCACTCAGTAGAGCAGTTTGTCCGTTTAGGGCTACTGTAGAAACCATAGATGTATACGTAGATACCTTATTCGAACGCTCCAGGCACGTTGACGAGCCGCCATTTTAGAACTGTCAACACACGTTAACACAGTGTTCTCGGAAAAGAGAACACTGTGCCTAGCTGCGCAGCCTCTGTAAAATTCTGTAAAGCCCGGCGCGATTTAACTTCCCGAAGAAACCTTTCTCAGGTGAGACGTCTGTGTTAGTTTAGAAATTATAATGTATGGATCTACACAAAAACACGTAACATTTGTTTGTAACAGGCTTCATGGTTCTTGAATTTCAATTCCCAGTAGGCCTATTCAAGAATTGGAAAATGTATGTGAAAACAAACATTAACCCTTTGAAAGTGTTTAAGTTAAACTAAATGTAAGAGTATTTAAAGAGGAGAAACCAACATATTTCTGCTGTTCTATAAGCATGCCCTTCTGTCAGCGAGTCTGTTGTCTAGTTTTGCTGCAATGCTCGCAGTGAATTAAAGCCACGGTGCATAGTTCTTGACCAACTTGACCTTATTAACATGAAAGATAACCGATTTCACCATAAAATTATGTAGTGCAGTGTTCCGTGTGTTTCACAATTACCACATAACATCCAGCACTGTGAAATAAATATAATAAAATACACAAAAACACATCACTGCCAGAAGATTTTGCCCAAACTTCCAAGGCCTGTTTAAATGATTAAACTAAGCGTATCTTAACTTAAATGTTACATTTATCAAGTGAACAACTTATACAGCATATGCATGTGTGTTTGAGAATGTGGCATTTTCAGTAGATATATGATGCCTGTCATAAATCAAAGCACATCTCGGAGGAGAACACCAGCAAATGTGACAGAATGGACGATATTATAGTATTTGTAATACACGTTTCAGGTGCGAGTGATCAACGAGACAAGCGCTGCCAGAATGCCCAACGGACGGGTGTCGGGCGCGCGGCTTCCCGCTCCATGTGCACTGCTTTTGCCCTGTCAACCATAGCTTGCACGTGCAGTGTGACATTTGAATAGTCACTAAGCGCGTTCGCGACTAGCTTTGACTAAAAATGGAACAATGTGAGTCCCATGGTAAAACCAGTTAAGAACCACTGCTTTAAATGCATTTAAACATGTTTGTTTTTTGATCCTGTTGGCAGTTACAACTGTTTCCTAACATTCTTTGTGCGCAAGTAAATTCACACTGGTTCAATCATCCCACCTCATTTTCACAAGAAGCGCGGTGCATGTGGTACGCTGATGAACTAGATATGATTATGACACGGTGCGCCTTGACCTCATTAATATGTCAACCAACACTGACTGCCACTCTGTTCAGTGCAAAGTAGCTCTGGCATGAAAGCTGCAGCAAGTCCCATGCACAACATGAAGTCACTTCCTGTCTGAGCTGCTGAGACTTGTCACACAGGCATTGGTGGGTGATGAGCACTATGGGTTGAAGAGTTCTGGCTCGAGCAGCAAACGGCAAAAGGGGCGCCAACTGCGGTGCAATCCACAGAAGCCCTTACATTGAGGATATAACACACTTCCCTTTAAAAACACTGTCTTCCCCTGCTGCTCTGACTACCTAATTTTATACTCGCCGCTAACAGGAATAACATGAATTATGTAAAGACAGGAAACTGATTGTCATTGTAGTTGCTTGCCATTTCAAATATGTCAGTTTTTATGGTGATTTTTTAAAATTCCTGATGCTGCGTTCCAGGCAGGTTTTTGTGCCCGCAAGTTACAACTTAAAATAACGACTCACGACTTTGTAGCGTTTCAGGCAAAGTCATTGCAAAATTGCCAGAGTGCAAAGAATTGTGGTGGCTAGATGTAAACAAATTATTTAAAATAATTTCTGTCGCCAAAGGATAGCACTGAACTCTGATTTTGCACGAAACTGTGAAAAAAAATAGCCAATCTGCGAAAAATAGCAAGACATTTTGTTTAAATTTGACTAACTACCTCCCTTTACAATACTTGCCAAGCAAAGCAACAAGCTATTAATATCACATGCTTGTTTGGCACTTGAAGCAACCTGTACTTAAGACATTTTATTAGTGTTGTTTGCTAAAGCATGCATCATTATTACTATCAGATGTACTTGTGTTCGACATTTGAGCAGCCCATTTAACCTCAAGTAATTGGTGCATAACTCAACATGAAATCCTACTTTTGCCCTGATAGATGATCCCAGAAGACCCTAACACCACCACAGCAACGACCTAGAAAAGATCAATATAATATGCCAACCCTGTGAACATGTGAAGATACATCTCAGGCTTGCATTAAAGGGTTAGTTCACCCAAAAAGGACAATTTTGTCACATTACTCACCCTCATGTCGTTCCAAACCCACAAGACCTTTGTTCATCTTTAGAGCACAATTTAAGATATTTGTGATAAATTCCAAGAGCTTTCTGACCTCTCTATAGACAGCAATGTAATTAACACCAGAAAGGTAGTCAAGACATGTAGTCCATGTGACTTCAGTGGTTCAACCTTCATTTGATGGAGCGACAAGAGTACTTTTTTGCGCAAAAAACGTTATTTAACAATCTCTTCTGTGTCAGTCTGTGTACACGCGAACACAGCAACGCATGTGACGCAATACTGAGCTGCCGAACCCAGAAGCTCTGCAATGTGTTTACAACATGAAGTGTCAACGACTGACACGAAAGAAGAAATTGTTGAATAAAGTCATTATTTTTGCACATAAAAAGTATTCTTGTCAGTTCCAAACATTAATGTTGAACCACTGGAGTCACAAGGACTATTTTAAAGATGTCTTTACTACTTTTTTTACTTTCTGGGCCATGAAATTGGTCATTGTGTTGCTGTCTATGGAGGGGCCTGAGCTCTTGGATTTCATCAAAAATATCTTCATTTGTGTTTCGAAGATGAACAAATGTCTTCCGGGTTTGGAACAACATAAGGGTGAGTAATTAATAACAGAATGTTCATTTTTGGGTGAACTAACCCTTTAAATAATTTGACTGTGGAAATCGTCCAGATGGCGTTGTCAGCCCTAAACAACCTTAATGGCAGGAAGAAAATGATGCAGTCATTTTTGCAGAAAATATTTGCAGTCAAATGATGCAACACCTAAAGATGATGCACACACACGAGATAACATATGTGCCACATCAAAACAGCATAGTTATTGCCAATTCTAAACAATATCCAACCACAAAAATGGCTCATCTAGAAAACAAGAAGCTGACATTCAAAGAGGAATGCATTCACCAATAAAAATCAATGAGGGTTTTCTGTGATCATCAGCAACAATTTCGGGGTGTGCCTTGGCAAATCCCTTGTTATAAATGATATCATTGTTTAGGGATTGCATCGGCAGGGCTACGCCTTGCACAAGAGAACTTTTCATTCCTTGAGTATCTAAAAATTTGCAGCAGACATTTGGAGACCAGCAGGCAGCTCACTGCCACTGAATTCAGTCAAAGATGACAGGGACTGCAGAAGTTTCCAGAGGGTATGTTGTAGAACCAAAGCCTTTCCTTTTATTCACAGACTTCAACAAAAGAATCTTTGTACGCCAGAAGTGGACACTTCAACCCGGTTCTATCAAGGATTGGTCTAATGGACATTGACTTTTTGAGGGCAACACAAGTATCCTTCAGAATCTTGCATCTGATAAAGGTGTTGAGCGACATGAACAAGACTATGGCTTCTACACCAGTTTTCAACGCCCACTTTTCCCCTCACATTTCCCCAAAAAAATGTCATGATCGTTCTGTTCATCTTCATGGTTCCGCTCTGAAAACAAACCTGCAGGCTATTAAAGCCAAATGCCTTTGAATGTGATTTATGCTGTCATGTTCAAAGTAAAGCAAGTGTGAGACTAGTAGTGAGACTCAGTAGGGGAGGCATGGCAGTTGCCTCCAGGCTACACGAGGAACCAGGAAACCAGCTTCAATGAGAGAGAACAGAGACGTGATGTGCCCTGAGATACGAGCGGATTCCAGCCTCACAGCCTTTCATCCCTTAAATCCATCTACTTCACATCCTCAAACAAATCAACAAATCATCTGATCACTTACAACCATGCACAATTACTACTATGGGTCAGCGTATGACCTTACTCGAACGCTTGGACACTCTTCGATTCTCCCTTTCAACCACAAATGGGGCATCTTTCAACATGTTAATTTAATGAGTACAGTCAGTGTGTTTCAGGAGGGCCGCTGAGATGTGCGCTTCTATTTTTAGATCCGTTATGAAGTGCTAATGTGTCAGTGTGTGTGTATCCATGAAAATTTCAGAGGGAAGATGCTCAATATCAGGCATTCATTTGTGTACATTCGTCTTCATGCACGCCTGCTGTTTCAGAAAGTTGTTGCTCAACAAAAGGCTTTAGTCTGTATTAGGGATAAGGGACAGTTGCAGTACAGTACTAGCACAGACATTAGTAAAAAGGTTAGTTAGACAAAAAATGTGCAATGTAAATGTGTGATATTAAACCTAATACAATCCTTCTATCATCAACAAAAATAATGAGTACCAAAAAACTAGTACCATTTTTTTTATAACAGTACCATTGTAATGCTGTATTCTTTCAATGACTTGAAAATAATTCAATATGAATGTGATTAACAATGTATATTAGTGATGCACTGATTTATTTTGGTTTTATTTTTACAAACAACCATTGGCCGATTCAGTTACTGATTTGTCACTTGCTCTCTTATTTGAACTTGTCATTAAATAGATTAGTGTTTTGATCAAGTTTTTGATTAAGCTACTAGCATTTATATTGCTGCATTGTAAAATAATTTATTTTGAACATGGATTGGACCCACTTCTGTCATCATTTACTCTCACCCTCAAGTTGTGTCAAACCTGTATACATTTCTTAGATCTACTGAACACAAAATAAGATATTTGGAAGAATGTTTGTAACCAAGCAGATCCAAGCAACCATTGATTACCATAGTATTTCCCCCCTAATGTGGTAGTCAATGGTTGATTGGATCTGCTTGGTTACAAACATTCTTCCAAATATCGTATTTTGTGTCCAGTAGAACAAAAATACACTTGAAACAACTTAAAAGAATTTTAGGTGAACTAAATAATCCATTTTAAAGTAGCAATTAAGTTATTTAGCTAAGAGTAGTGAGCAGTTCTTTGGTCTATTGGTGTTTGATTAACATTAAAACAGACAGCAGTGCAGCAGGAATATTAGGCTGCTGTCACTTTAAGAGTTGTATGAATCCAATATACTGGCACACTGCTAGTGTTTTATATCTCAAATGTTTACATTCATTTAATACATAAACGACTTGATATTTTTTGTATGTATCTGAAGTGAAAATAAAAACTCAAATCAGTATTTGCACGTGGACTTTAACAGCTTATCAGGTCCGCGCTTTGAATGTGCGCGCATTAGGCTTGGGTGGTGTCAAATTGCCGCCAGACGATGTCTACTCTACTCTAGGGTTGCGTTTGAGCATTAAGCTGTTAATGTGGCACGCATCTGGAGAAAGAGCAGAGCTGAAAGAGCTTGAATGAAGCGTGTTTGGCTTTAGATAAAGCTACCAGAGGATCTAGCAATGAAATAATCATTACCACAAACGATACTAAGTGCTTGTTGTGTGATCCACACCGCTGTTTTAACGCTCCGCTTGCTTCACCCAGAAACAGGAAAATGGTGCTACCATTCTGTCTCACAGTCTGGAATCCAGATGGAAACATGCTGGGGTCTGGATGCGTACTGCAGTCCACCATTTAAATATCAGTGGTTTAGTTCATGTCACTCGGTATTTTTGCACAATAAAACCTTTAGTTAAAATTCTGTTCAGTGAACTGTTTTGAAAGTAATTGGTATTGTGATCGGGAACATCATTATTTACTGGGGATCAACATGGTGATGTCTGTCCCAACCCTAGAGCGCACACAAAACTTCTCACACAGATCTCTTTTGAGTCTTCTTGCACTTGAATATTTAAATTCGCAAGGCTTAAAAACATGTGCATAGGTTAAACTTTCAAGATGCAGTGCTGGCATGTTCGGGACAGTGACAGTTTTGTCTCGAGCTTTGTTCGCGCTGACCCTGGGCAGTATTGTCAAGACTTGCTGTATTTGTACGGATTTCATTTCGTTTTTGCACATTGGATTATGCAACAGACATACAACTCAGTGCCTTCCCGCAGTTAATTAATAAACCATCGGTTTGTTATATCTGCACTTTTCATGCTATAGCCAATATGCCGATGCGTGTAAATTGGTCAACAAAATTGGCCATGTAGTAGGTAAATATGTAGTGTATATCCATATTAACATACACCACTTAATTTGTTCTTTGTAAAGGGCAAGGCCATTTTTGTTATTGTACTGCTGAATGTGTGAGGCGGTGAAGAAAAGCAGCATTTATGGAATGTGAATTTCTTAACTTTTACTATCAGTGCACTGGGGCAAGATTCAACAGGTTGAGAGATTCTGACCTCAGGTATTCTGCACACACCCCCCTCCCACTAAATTTAGCACATTACCTGACAATACAAATGTTTTGTGATATTTTTTAGAAGCTGACAAAGACCAAACTGAGCATGAGTGCACACGCTATCGTTATTGAATTGTAGTTTCGATACCTTCATATTAGAGCCCATCTGACACATATTAATCATTTATACCTAATAATTGCAAAAGCCAGGGACATCATGCATATTGGGGGACTGTCTCGGTGGCTAGAACAACTGTGCCTCTGCTCTCATAATTACATATTCAAGTACGTTATTTTAGTAATAATAATCATCACTTCCACATGACACTAAGATGTTATGGGAGGCTCTTCATACTTCATCACCAAGAAATGCATGTCTTTAATATTCATGTGCAAAATTCCTCTGCAATGGAAGACAAAGCGTTTCTATAAAGGCCTCTGGGAAAACAGTGTAGAGGCCGATACGGAGAGAATAACCCTTTCATTTTGAATCTGAAGTATTAAATATGATAGAATATTATTTTTGCTTTAGGTTAAAAAAAGTAAAATTATTCCTTAAATATATATATATATATATAAATATTAAATTTATTAATTTTATAAAATGATATGAACTAGGAAAAGTGAGATTACCTCACACTCTAATGGCAATTGTTTGTAACTAGTTTTTGGTGGCTAATTTATATGCATTTGTAGGTATTTGTATGTTTTCGTATGATCAGATTATGCCCCATTGTTGGTTAGGTTTATGGGTGGGAACATTTTTCACATTGTAAAATAGTTACGTTTGGAGATTTATCACAAATGCAAATACAGCAAGGCCAAAAACAACCACAGTAAATGAGGGTCACACTGGGAGTATATCATTAGCCTTCATAATCATTCCCAGTTATGTCCTTCTGTTTTGTTACCACAAGGCTATTTAAGTTCCGCACCAGCCAGCGTCATGGCAAGGAGCGTCGCTCACCGGCTTGACCCTGCAAACTCTCTCCCCTCCGGGCGGAGCTGCTCCTACAGCTTCCTTTGATGGTTAATTACACTGCTCTGTCATCTACCGACAAGCCACTGTGACAGTGGGGCGCTCTATAACCAAACACACAACTATAATGACTTCAGTTTAGGTTGGTTCCTCTAACAGAAGACTTGGAATATAACATGTCATATGGACTACATTTATAGTCAGTTTTGCAGCTGGACAGTGTCCATCCCCTGCAAAGAAATTTCAGTTCATATTTACAGTTCAGCATCATGTGTCCGACTCTGTAAGGAAGTGCTGACTTTAAACTGAGCAGTATATTAGAATAATGAAATGGCATATGTCTTTAAAAATGACAGCTGTTGGCGAAATGTGCCGAACAGCAATGTTCTCGCACACAATTCAAGCAGTACACCACAAAATGCCTTTCTGAACAAGGAAAAAGCACAGTAGTTTAGCAGCAGGGGAAACCCCATTGTAAATGACAGAGACGGGTAGTCGTGAAATACAAAAAGAAATTAAATCTTCAAGATGAAGTGAAGCCCGACTTAGAACCTCTTGCAGGTGTGAATTAAAGAAACTAAACAGGAAATGCTGTTTTGATGCTCTTCAAAGAAGGGGCTCTGCTTTTAACAGGCATCTGTGCAAGGCCATTTGATGCACCAAAGAATGAACCAATGAGGGAGGAAACAATGTAAAATATACACAGGCAGACTCTTGAAGATGGCAAGAGCGCCATTCTAGAACGGCTGCCCAGGTAAAGAGCAGTTCGGTCAAAAAACTAAAATTCTGAAACCTCATGTCATTCCAAACCTGTATGACTTTCTTATGTGGAAACACACTGGGGAATAGGGCTCTCAAGCCTGTATAAGGACACACAAATCACAATAGAAGTACCATAAAAATAGTCCATATGACTTCACCACTATAGTCCAAGTGTTATGACTTTTGTGGGAGGATCATACTGAAATCCAAGTTATTATTTACTGAAAATCTTCCCATCTCCTGCAGCTTTCAGATCAAATAACTATTAGACAGAAATGTACAAAAGCAATGTTATTTTAGTTTTTTAAAAAAAAAACATATGCTGTTATAGTTTCTATTAATATTTTGTATTAGTTATTTCTGTTTTCCCTTTAGTTTCATTTAGTAATTTGTGTTTGTGTCGTCTTTCTTAATTTTATATATTCTATCTATATATAGTTTATTTCAGTTTAGTGATTTTAGTACAACCAAATGAAAAGTGTGTGTGTGTGTGTGTGTATATATATATATATATATTTATTTTTTTCAGTTAATGTTTATTTTATTTCATTTCATTTAAAATATTTTTTTATTTTTTGCTGAGTTGTTTCAACGTTTCACATTTGGGTCAGACATGGACAAACCCAAATGTTGGTTTAAATTTTTTAATCCATTTTTTTATCCAACTGTTAGATTTGTCCATATTTGACCCAACCATGGGTTGAAACAACCCATCATTTTTCAGAGTGTAGTTTTAGTTTCAGTTAACTATTATAACCCTGGTAAAAAAGACACACAACTACCAATATCACGTGTATTAGAGTCAATGCCGTCGACACACCATTTTCTGTAGTGAAACATTTTTAAGCCCATTTCAGAGCCTCACCAGTGACCAAACAATTTCAAAACCTATTTCAAGGTTTACTTTCTCAAGCAAAAACCTTCCACCAAACACCACTGCCATTCAAATGATCACCAAAATGCATTAAAAGTGTAAATGGCCCCAAAGGAAATTAATCATATCAAAAACCTACTTTAGCTGAAAGGTAGCTGTACAGCAAAAAAAAAAAATCTCTTTCATTAATTTCCTATCATCACTGTAAAGCTGCTTTGAAAAAATCTGTAATCATATATGTATGAAGGTGACTTGGCCACTGGAATATTACACACTGGATGGACTATTTATGACACTTACTTTTTGTCATAAGTTTGCCATTAGTCAGTCCCCATTCCCTTTCATTATGGGAGAAACAGAAATGTCCTGGGTATTCTTCTTTCTTGCTTTTCTTTTCTTTTAAAAAAAATAAGAAAACCAATCAAAGAGATATTAAAGTTAAAAAAAAACAGTGATATTTTTTTTATAATTTGGGGAACTGTTCCTTTAAAATCTGCACTTCAGAGGGAGGAAGTGACCTTTGGATTTCAACCTTTCTAAATCCATCTCATTAATATTAATGAAGGCAAAAACACACTGAAGCCATTCTGCTATGATTTGAATAACTGCCCTTTTACCATGGGAATGTTTTTCTCTCTTAAACATCACGTAAACGTTCTAGTTTTAGTTACAAATGAACTTGGCGTCGCATTACAGCTAAAAAAGAGTGTCCGCGACCAAAACCCAGTTCAATTATTTACACACCAGACCCACATTCAGATGTTGTTATTAAACATTCAAGGAACCATGACAACATCATAATCCCAGAATGATGCTGAGGGGGGACAGCAGCACTGCTGGAAAGGAGACAATGCATCTCAAACTGGGCTTAGTCCATTATGCCATCCTGCACCCAATGCATTCTGGCTTCCATCTTAAACGCATGATTTATTTAAGACGATTAAATAAACACGAAGGACCTTCAAAGCCAGGTTTTGTCTCATGCAGCAGCCTCAAGTGGCTCTTATTTAGACAGCTGTGAAACAGACCCATCGCATTCAGACTCAAAAACACAATGCGCCCATTCTTAGATATGCAGAAGGATGCAAAAAAAAAAAAAAAAAAAAAAAAAACCCGGAAAGCAGAAAGGTGGTAAGATCAGGCTATTATATTGGCATAATAAAATACATAACAGTACCTATGAGTTCCCTAGATGATCAACCCTTGGTGTCCAAATGCCTTAAGTTGGAGATGTTTTAGGCTTGTCCACTTAACGTTAGTCCATGTGTGGGTCAAACCTACCAGAATGTATCAACGGAAGATAGAGACGTGGTCATTCACACAATCAGCAAAACAGACCTTCCAGAGAGCTTTCCTCTAACATTAATGCAGAGCAGACAAAAGACGATCGACTCGCCCGTTCATACAAATATACCCCCCAAAAAAACGTTCAGACAACGGCGGTTGTGCGCGGTTCTTACACAGCGCGTGTGAGAAAACAAACGGTTCGGCCAAAAAAAACACAAATGTTGCGGCGAATTACTGACCAGAGTAGTCGACACACGGTAAGCCGCCTGTAGCGAGCAGTTTTAAGCGTTACGGAAGCGCAGCACACCCAAGGGCTACAGCTGTCTTTTACACACACAGGCCCTTGAAAAGGAAACGCACTTCTACAGACAGCCCCGCGATTAGTGCGCATGCGTCTCTGCGCTGCACGAATTTTACGAATCCTACTACGGCGAAGGTTTGGCTAATGAATATTAATTAGGTGACGATCCGTGATTTGCTGAAAGACACACATTGGTGGTCGGCTGGCTAATTTACGAACGCTGCTAGGATACTCGTTAATATTAACGACGTTGCATAACTGGACGCTCCAGGAAGGTTACCAAGCAACGTCAGCATGACCTAATTTATATTCATTATCTAGGCCTTTTCCGTGATAGGATTCGCAACTTTCGCATTAGGAGATACGAGCGACCGCACGCGCTTTAAACGAGAATTGCAACGATAAAAAACATTCACACGTAATATTTAAAATTAAATAAACATTCACATAAATTCGTCGTATTGTCATTTACGGGATTTTCTGAAGTGGAAAAGATCCCCCCAACCACCCCCACACCCCCAAAAACAAAAAAAACAACAACAATAAGAGACAATGCATCATTTCCATTCTCTTTATTTATTCAGTCCTTACACTTGAAGGTTGACAATATTAAACATGTAAGGTTTCCAGTGATATCAGAATTAAGCTGAACAGATATGCCACTAATTCACAATTAATAGTAATGATGTTGTTGTTTAACCCAGTTGCCTTTTACAACAGGTGCAGAGATAAATGATAAACTTACACAATGCTAACAACCTCAATTTCTTGCTTTTGTAAAGAAAAAGGCATAAGAATGGAAAAAAAGAATGGAAAGTAGCTTTCAACTTTTGATACTGAACAAAACCTCTCATAACCTTCAGAAACGTATTCAATTACGTAACTGTGCCACACAAATGAGCATCACCAGATAACAAAACGTTTTCACTTTTTTTTTAATTGCTCAACATAGTTTGGTCATAATTTTTTTTAGAAGTAAATTTTCTACAGAGGAATGATTTATATAAAACTGCAGTTTAACAGCACATGAAGTGCTTAAAGGTATATCAAATATTCAATTGAATATTACAATTGGGCTTTTGCAGCTGAGAAAAAAAACTAAACAAAAAAACCTGTACAGCACTTGTTAATCTCAAGTAGCAAGTTGTAAGGACTAGCAAGTGATTTTGCCATTCTGATTTAAGATCTTTTAGTGCTGGATTTGCTCAGTAAATGCTCTATATGTTCTCCTATCTTTATTCATCCACTATACGATACACCTTTACTTTCCTGTTCTCAAAACATGGACAGTGCAATCTCTTCAGCATCATTCATTAACTTAATGCTTTCAATAACTGCCTTTTTCATTCAGTCTTTTCTTTTAAGCTCAAAAGCTAATTTCACAACAGCCATCAGAGGCAGCACCAATGACCTTACAGACAGAAACATCAACAGAAAAGGCTAAAAGAAAAGCCAAAATTCACATTATAATTTAAGTTCTTTTTTTCTCTATCTCCCAGGACTGAGAACAGCTGATGTGTAAGGTCTGTTGGTTTCTAGTTTATCTTAACACTTATGACAAGACAAATTAGACATATGGGTGGTCAACTTTAGTGATGTCACCCCTAGATTGTACATAGCTTAAAAAAGTGAACAATGACCATTATGTCCGGAAAACATTATGAACAGAAAACAAAGATAAAGTCATACAGCAGAAGAATAAAAAAAAGCATCTAAATTAAACGTGGGAGAAGAAAGAAACAAAATTCAGAAGACATCACAATAAAGCTTAAACTAAAAAAACATTTAGTAAAAAATAAGTTTTATGAAAGCAGTACGTTATTACTGGTGTCTGCTGTGAAACAATTATAAGTTCATTATTGTCACGTATGGACTCTGAATAGTAAGTGCCTCTTATTGTAACTTTGAAGGCATATGGTAAGATTACAGCATGAACAAATTTCTTTGTCTTTATCAGTGCTTTTAAAAACTCATCATTCATTACCCAAAATTACTGAGTGAGCAGCACACACTGACTTTTTGCTCTGCACAATAATACAACCTATAATAGAATCACAAATCAATTTCAGCAAGCAGGTTTATTGCAACATGTGGAGTATTTATCTTAATAAAAGACCTTGTTTGATGTAACAAACAAGCAAAACCAACTCCATCTGAAACCCATTTAAAACAGGATCTCATGAGCTGCTTTTTTGAGTACTGAGAACAGAAACAAAATGGAATGAGGTAAAGCACAGCAATGAATATTAGCCTATTAGCATAAGAAAATTGGTGGTATTGGCCAATGACCACTTAAAATGGTCAGTAATGGTCCAATGGCAACCAATATCACAAAGTTTTTTTTAGTACACTTACCTTACCATTCAAGTGTGCAACATTTTATCACTGATAAGAACCCAGTCAATCTGTCATATTTACAGCGCTCTGGGCTTGGTCAACAAAGCAAATAACGCTTTGAAAGAAGAGATTTTTGCAAGCAATAAACTGCCTTAATCTCAGTGCCTTAACACTGACTTTGATCAATCTGGCACAAAGGGCAAAAAAAGGAAAAACCCTCATCTAATGCCCATGAAAGTCGGTCGAAAACAGCACATCCGACTATAAACTAAAAGCAAATTCTTCTATTTGAGATGCTGAAAGTAACAAAATAAGATTTAAACATGCCATAAGACCATTAAGTTGGATTAAGTGTGAGCCAGTTTATGTTTTCATGGAATACCTGCATCATTTATTAATGGGTTATGAAGATTGTATCAACTAAAAAGATCAGCCTTGCATATTAAAGCAGCTGTGTGGAAGATTATTGTAAGAATATGAAGCAGACGGTGAGTATGCTGATATCAGTTCCACTTTTAACATATCAGGTTTGTCACAAGAGCTGGTATCGTTTTCCATCACTTCCCTTTGATGGGAATCATCACAGAAGAATTTGAGAAAAAACAAGCAACTGTGAAGTTCAAGTTCTGCTGCAACATTCAAACAGACATCCGTTCATTTGTATAATCTTTAAGGCAGGTTCAGTGAGCCTTGACCATGAAGGTCAATGGCTTATTCGGAGTGTAGCGGGATAACGAATTTACATCCAAAGGGGGAGTGGTATTTGATCCCCACTTCATGGAATACCTGTCGGGGAATGCCGATGTCACATAGGTAAACTCGGCCGGCGCCCTCGGATAGAGGCAGCGGGAGGCCCAGGGAAAGTGACCATTTCGCTTCCACAGCATGCGCCTGTCCACTTACTGGAGGGTCGATGCTTAGGACGGGGGCTCGGTTCGAGTTGGCCCAGTCGGCGGCGGCCTTGTACCATGGCTGGTCCCTCAAGAATCCGTTTTCATGCGAGTCCAGGCAGTTTATGACAAGGTCAACTGGTGTCTCAGGCAAGTCTGAGGGCGAAATGACATTTATTTTAAAGGTCCCATGGCATGACATTTTCATTTTATGAGGTTTTCAACATTAATTCCTCTAGCTGAATGTTGTTTTATTCAGCATCAGTCTTCTCTTCCGCGTTTGTTTTCAAACCTCAAATAAAGATTCAAACGCCAATGTCACATGATTTCAGCAGTTTGGCAGTTTGACATGTGATCCAAACTGCTGAAATCACGTGACATTGGCGAGCCAAATCATTGATCGATTTACTGATTCATGGCCGTTTGAAACTTTATTTGATGTTTGAAAACAAACGCGGAAGAGAAAACTGATGCAGAATAAAATCATAGTTTTTGTTATTTTTGGTCCAAAATATTTCCGATGCTTCAAGAGATTCTAATCAACCAACTGATGTCACATATGGACTACTTTGATGATGTTTTTATTAGCTTTCTGCACATGGACAGCACCGTGTGTATAGACTGCATTTGCTCTGGGACTAAAATTTTAAATATATTAAACTGTGTTCTGACGATTGCCGGAGGTCTGTCAATCTCACATATATCTGCAGTGCACACTTGTCAAAACTGCCGTTATAATGAATGACGCTCAACAGAAGCTCTTACTGTATTCATGATGATGTTGTGTTTGTTGTTAGTTGTGGTGAAAGCATTTTGTAAGAGAAATAACATTGCAAAGTTCACTCGTGTTTATTCAGAGCTTTCAGATACGAACAAAATAAACTCATGCTCACAGCAGTCTCAACAACTCGGTATAAGAACACGTTCTCAGCAATCTTTCCCCAGCTCTCCATCTCTCTCTGTACTGGCAGTGCTGCTTGTGCCTCACTAAACCCCTCCCCCTCTGCCACATAATCTAATACTCATTTCAAATGCAGATGTCAGCAAATCAAAACAGTGGGTGTTTTCACTGAAGTTCACAGCAGACACGCCCCTTGAAACATTCATGCCAGAGGGTTAATATCAGCATAGAAAAAAATCCTTTTATTTCTAAATTATAACATTTTTTGATGTAAAAACCATACTAACAATATAAGTACACCTAAGGAAACATTATAAAAAAATCCATGCCATGGAACCATTAAAGGTCCCATTCTTTGCGATTCCATCTTTCAAACTTTAGTTAGTGTGTAATGTTGCTGTTAGAGCATAAATGATACCTGTAAAATTATTAAGCTCAAAGTTCAATGCCATTTTATTTAACAGAAGTTCCCTTTCAAAGCCTACAGCGAACGGCCGGTTTGGACTACACTCCTGCACTTCCAGGTTTAATGACGCAACTAAAACCGTTTGTTGACGAACCCTCCGCCCACAAGAACACGCAAATTCGGGGGCGTTGTCCTTTCGCTCTCGCAGGTCGAGAATAGGAAGCGTTGTTTTTGTAGAGTGTGTTTGTCGCCATGCCATTGAAACGCTGTTATTTTCATCCCGGAGTCAAATCACCTTTGTTTGGCCTTCCCACGGACGCTGTACGTAGAGATCAATGAAACTATGTGCAGCACATTTTACTGAGGACTGCTTCCTCAATCTCAGTCAGTTTAATACCGGATTCGCAGAAAGATTATTCTTAAAAGATGATGCAGTTCCCTCTTTGTCTGGAGAAGGTGTTGTTTATGAGCCACAACCGGTAAGTGTATTTTATTATTTAAGTCGGTCCGTTTAACAGTTTATGTAACTCATGACACAAAGTGCAACGCTGTTTAGCTTTGTTAACTAACGTTAGATGGTAATTGAAACTAATACGAAAAACTTAGCATTTAAAAGTGTAGTAATTCATTCAGACACCATCGATTGTTGGTATTTGTAATGATCAGTTTAAACTACTGAATAGACAGCTTACCATTCTGAAACATCCAGCAAAAGTCTTTCCTGAGCAGGTTGTAATCGATCCTCTTCGATATTCTCCGGGTCTGATTACGGCTCAAATTGATAAGGCAATATAGACATTTTTGCAATAACATTGAGCGAGTTATGGTAAGAGGCGGGACCTTTCCGGGCAAAGTGTGCTAAGCTGCTGTCCAATCACAGCGTGGGAAGCGCTGGCCCAATCAGAACTCGTTACGTGTTTCTGAAGGAGGGACTTCATAGAACAAGGAAATCATCAGGCCGTTTTTAGGACAGAGGAAACAGCGGTATACAGATAAGTAAATTGTGTGAAAATACTGTTTTTTTACACGGGAAACATGAACTCATGTTATATTGCACACTGTAAACACAATCAAAGCTTTGAAAACACGCAAAGAATGGGACCTTTAAATGAGTGTTAGATTAGACCAAGCCTTCAATGCCTTTTTATATGTGTTCTGGTATATTAAGCAAGGAGGGTGGAGGTGGGTGGATGCATACAAAGTTAATGCTTCAATTCAGAGTGGAAGTTTCCGAGACTTCCAAGCCCACCTAAACAAAGCATTCGGGTGGGTGTGTTAGGAACATATCTGAGACACAGAAACCATGCTAAAGGTTTCATGCACCAAATATGTGTTGATGGAAAGAGATCTTTGAGTTAAAAAAAACAGCTGGATTACACCTGCTAATCCACTCACAAGTGCTTAGATCTGGTATGAATGAGGGTCTCGGATTTTGCTGATAAAGCCCAATGTTACTCTTCAATATTGTTCATATTTTTTAATATGATTAGGAATGCCCAATATTAAAAGTCTAGATAATACATTAAAGGATAAGTTGACTTTAAAATGAAAATTATGATTTACTCACCCTCAAGCCATCCTAGTTTTATTTTACTTTTTTCTTTCTGATGAATACAATTGGAGTTATATTAAAAAATATCCTGATGCTTCCAAGCTTGACAGTGGCAGTCTCCATTGATTTTGAAGCTCAAAAAAAAAGAACATCCATCCATAATAAACTTACTCCACACAGCTCCAGGGGGTTAATAAAAGCTTTCTGAAGCAAATCAATGATGTTTTGTAAGACAAATATCCATATTTAAAACTTTTTAAAAGTAAAATATCTAGTTTCCGCCAGACGACTTTCTGTATTCAATGCCTCTCGCAGTTAAAAATGCTTACGCTACATTCTAGTGATGCATTGTGCCATTTACGCTTTTTCTGCTTGGGAAGGCCTTTATTAACCCCCCAGATATTTATTGATATAACTCTAATTGTGTTCATTATTGTGTTCATTCTAATGTCAGCAAATTAAAAGCACTTGTTAAAGGGGGGGGTGAAATGCTGTTTCATGCATACTGAGCTTTTTACACTGTTAAAGACTTGGATTCCCATCCTAAACATAGACAAAGTTTCAAAAACTAATGTTGGGCGTTTGATGGAGTATTTCTGTGTCAAAAATACTCCTTCCGGTTTCTCACAAGTTTCGGAGAGTTTTTTTCGAGTATGGGTCTACTTGACGTTAAAAAGAGCGGAAGGTCCTTGTATGGGCCGTACGGGCTCTTCTCCCGGTAGGGTGCGCGCGTGCGCGTGACCAGAGCACGCTGTAAACAGTATCTCAGATGCAGATCGTCCGTGAACACTTATGTGGCGCGCCGCGCTCCACTTTATTCCTATGGGTGACGTCGAGCGACTTCAACGCTTCAGCACAGCATTCCGGGAAGGCAGCGCTGCATTTGAACCGATTTGAACGCAGAAATGACGGGAAGCTTCACAACATCGTTTCAGTTCCGTCTCAAAATGGATTTACACGCCACTGCTGTCACAGAACTTCACCAAATCAGACCAAAGAAGTGTGTCTTTGACGGAGCGGTCCCAGCGATAAAGGTCCTGCTTTGGAAGCAGCCGGTGAGTTAACTTAAACTGCTTCAAATGTCTCTGCTTTTGGCTATCGTCGCGTGAGTAAACATCAGTAAACGACACGATCGCGTGCTTCGTCATTCAAATGCTCTAACGGTTACTCCATTGTTGTTCTGTATAACGTTACAGTATTCTGACGTGCAAAACCGTTTTGCTTGCTACTTCTAAGGTCTAGTCGCATACAATAGTCCATAAACCGAATCATGTCCTCATACACTGCGAGTAAAGACACAGAAATGTGGAGAGGCCATTAAATACAGTAACTTACATACCACAGAGACGGACGTCCTGATGTTGCTGTTTCTCCTGTTCAATTTATTTCTCCCTCAGATTTGATTCTGGATCATTATCTGTATTAGCTGACATAGCGATGGGTTCCTCCACGCTTGAGGACGTCACCGCTTTGCGCGCTTGTCATTCTTTAGCTCCGCCCACACGATACGCCTCCAGGCGCTAGGTTTTTTCCGGAAAGACTCGGTATAGCCTATATTTCTTTTATAAATATGATAAAACTAAAGACTTTTCGGAGATATGAAGGATGCAATACTACTCTATAGGTACTCAAGATTGACATGAGATTGACTGAAACTGAGTGTTTAACCCCCCCTTTAAAGGGATCCCCTGGTGTTGAGACTTGTATGGCTTAATATAACATAAATGATGTCTCTTACTGAATTATGTAGTAGAAAACCCATGAAAGATCTACGTTATTTTAAAAATCGATTTTATATTTGGACCATGGGCGGCGCCATTTTGTTTGCGTTCTAGGTTGATGACGTAGAGTGGTTGAACTCCTCAATCAGCTGGCATTACCCGTAGCTATTTTTACCACAACGCAACTCGAAAATTGTTTCAGAGTTAAACAAAACCAATGAATTCCTTTGTAATTATACTTAAAACACACTCAAACATACATGTGCACACAAACTCACCTACACAAGTCACAAACAGATCGGCGGGCGCGCACACGACAGGCTCTGTCTCAATCGAGATGTTGGGCTGCTCAGTCTCCACGACAGGGGCTGAATCTGAAATCGACCCTATACCCTTAAATAGGGCATTATTTGAAGGGACGGACATTTGTAGTGTTGTCCGACACCATAGTGGACATGTTCGAGTGCAGTCATTCAGTCTCACGTTCCACCGCAATAACGAGTAAAGCCGATTTACAAACAGCTGTCCGACTTCACGCACTCAAACATACATGTGCACACAAACTCTCTCTCTCACACAGACTCACACACACCCCAACAGATCGGCGCGAACACACACACACACACCCCAACAGATCGGCGCGAACACACACACACCCCAACAGATCGGCGCGAACACACACACACACGCACGCACTGCGCGCGCATACATAACCCTCAATCTATTCCCTGTGTTGATATCCTGTTCAACACATCCTGTTCCCTAGATAGACTGTTGATAGTAGATTAACTATAATGCCTAATGTGACCAGCAGAGGGAAATATCTAGGTAGGACGATGGGATAAAGTAACGTGAGGAAGAGAGGCAGGATGTTTTGGTGATGATGCATGCGATTGAGACAGAGCAGTCAGGTGTGTGTGTGCGCGCCCGCCGATCTGTTTGTGACTTGTGTAGGTGAGTTTGTGTGCACATGTATGTTTGAGTGTGTTTTAAGTACAATTACAAAGCAATTCATTTGTTTTGTTTAACTCTGAAACAATTTTCGAGTTGCGTTGTGGTAAAAATAGCAACGGGTAACGCCAGCTGATTGAGGAGTTCAACCACTCTACGTCATCAACCTAGAACGCAAACAAAATGGCGCCGCCCATGGTCCAAATATAAAATCGATTTTTTAAATAACGTAGATCTTTCATGGGTTTTCTACCACATAATTCACTAAGAGACATCATTTATGTTATATTAAGCCATACAAGTCTCAACACCATGGGATCCCTTTAAATAAAGTGATGGTAATATTCCCTATATTCACTGTAAGCTAAGCTTCTATGCTTTAAAACAAATCCTATTTGGTGCAAGTGAAACAAGTGGTTAAAGGGTTAGTAAAAATTAATTAATTACCCTCTTGTCGTTTGACACCTGTAAAACCCCACGTTTATCCTTGGAATACAAATTAAGATATTTGTGTTGAAATCCGATGGCTCAGAAAGGCCTCCACTGACACCAATGTCATTTTTTCTCTCAAGACCCATAAAAGGCACTAAAGACGACGTTACAAAGCCCATCTACAGTGGTTCTACAATAATTTTATGAAGTGATGAGAATAATTTTTGTGCGCAAAAAAAGTAAATAACGACTTATATAGTGATGGGCCCATTTCAAAACAAAGCTTCGAACCGTTATGAATCAGCGTATCGACTTTAGTGCCTTTTATGGGTCTTGAGAGAAAAAATGACATTGGTGTCAACGAAGGCCTTTCTGAGCCATCAGATGTCAACAAAAATATCTTTATTTGTGTTCCGAAGATGAACAAAGGTCTTGCGGGTGTCGAACGACAATTTTCATTTTTGGGTAACCCAAAAACTAACTAACCCTTCAACTAACGCCGCATTCACACGGGGCGTAGGCGTTAACGCTTGACGGAGGGCGTGGCTGAAGCTGGGTGCTGACGCGATCGTCATAGTGACAACAGCCAATCACATTAACTTGCCGCTTGGACCAAAACACAACACAAAAAAGCACCTTTTTATGACAGCTAGTCAGTGAGACGAAATGGATGCCGATTTGGTGTTATGTGTGTATGCGATTGTCCGTGTAGTTGTTGTCAGTGCACTGCACAGGTGCTCAAAGCTGTTGGCTAGTGTCTGCAGTAGGATATTTGCATACGGCGATCTGATTGGATGACGCCTGCGCTGGCGCTTGAAAAGTTGAGAAATCTTCAACTTCTGTCGCTTGGAACGCGAGTGAAGCGCCGCGACGGAACCCACAATTCAGTTCGGCAACGGATGATGTCACCCATTTAAAGTAAATGGGAAGCGTTAACGCCTACGCCCCGTGTGAATGCAGCGTTACATGATAACTTAGTAGTGCCTCACTTTGGATTTAAGAGGTTAAAGGGTTAGTTCACCCAAAAATGAAAAATTGATGTTTATCTGCTTACCCCCAGTGCATCCAACATCTAGGCATGTCTGTTTCTTCAGTAGAACACAAATTAAGATTTTTAACTCCAACCGTTGCTGTATGCCAGTCATATAATGATGTGAATAGGTAACAATTCTATGAGAGCAAAACAAAAAAAAACATGCTCAGACAACGTGAACAAAACCCCTGCTGCTCGTGATCACACATTGATGTCTTAAGACATTACTTCCGTCTGGTAAGGGCAAGCTGGCGTGATTATAGATATATATATAGATTATATGATTATTTATATATATATATATAGTGCCTGCGCGGATCGGCCGAATGAGGCCTCTACATAATATACATCTATGATCGCACCAGCTTGCCCTTACCAGACGGAAGTAATGGTGGATGGGAACACTAGATAAAACTCGTCAGGATGTGAGGTAAAAAAATAACATAAATATTGTTCGGTTTCTCAGAGAAACCGATCGGTTTGTGTCTTAAGACATCAATGTGTCGTCAGGAGCAGCAGGGTTTTTGTTCACGTTGTCTAAGCATGGTTTTTTTTTGCTCTCATAGAATTGTTACCTATTCACATCATTATATTGACTGGCACACAGCAACGGTTGGAGTTAAAAATCTTCCTTTGTGTTCTGCTGAAGAAACAAACACGCCTACATGTTGGATGCACTGGGGGTAAGCAGATAAACATCTCATTTTCATTTTTGGGTAAACTAACCCTTTAACAATGAATCGATTGTTAATTTAAACAGTTATACCATGCATAATTGATCATTTAATGTAGATGCAACAGTGCCACACCTTTCACATTAGAAACCAGTTTGCCTCCCGTCTTCCCAAAAAGTGCAAGCTCACTGGTGATGGCCTCCAACATCTTGACAAAGTTTGGCAGGAAAAGGATGACCTCCACTTCATGGTTGGCTAAGTGACGGCCACAGCTGATGCCCTGAGCGCCCTGGACGTGTGGTCCACACAACAGAGCCACTGTGGGCCGCTGATGCACATTCTTTGGAGTAAGTCTATGAGAAGAACCAGATCAATCATCACCAGATAGGTTAAAATTATTTCTGATAATGCATTTTCTGTTTAAGCCCCACAAACCTGTTAGGGCCTCCAAGCAGTGTGAGGGCCATCTGACTCGCACATACGCCCGTCATCTCAAGTCTGCGTTCCAGAGAGAGACCATGACTTTCTGCTGCAGCTAACAAACGCTTGTGCAACTCGAAAGAGATGCTGGGTACCACCAGCCCTGAGTCTGGGAGTAATGGATAGGGAACAATTTCAGACAGTACACTATATAGGGTATAGGGAACAATCAAACAGCCCAGAGCCCGAGAGAAATAGCATGAGTTTAGATAGAGCAAGCTAAATGATTAAATAGTTAATGAGGTCAGATTCTTACCAGTGCTATACTCTTTCGTTCCATTCTGTGGAACTGTGATCTGTCTGTAGACGACGGGTTTGGCCTCTAGGATGTTCTCATCATGCCGGTATCGTGATGGTGTTTGCTCTCCAGGTGTCCCTCGAGATCTCGCACCATTGCCTCGCCGTTCTGACGAATCGATTTGCGAGAACACAGCAGCCTTGTCGAACAGCGCCAGATTCCCTTCGAAATCAAAGTCCTCATCGAGAACATCATCTATACCGTCTCCAAAACATTCATCGTCTTTGTTTTTCATATGCCCTCCATTCTTCAGGCCGTTCTTTTTCGGTGTGGCCTGATTTGGACCTCTGCAACTCGATGACCCTTCAAACAAATAAGTTAAAGTTTTAACTAAATTACTTATTTCCATTAACACACATATATTATATAGAGTGCATCTGAGAAGTATTCACAGCGCTTCACCTTTTCCACATTTTATGTTACAGCCTTATTTCAAAATGGGTTAAATTCATAATTAATACCAATTAATTCTACAAATAATACTCAATAATGACAATGTGAAAGGAGTCTGTTAGAAATCTTTACAAGCAAATTTATTAAAAATCAAAATGAAAAAAATCTAAGTGTGCGCATGTAGATAAATACACACACTTCGATGTTACATCTTTATTCCAAAAATTTTAATTTTTCCTCAAGTCTACAAACAATGCACCATAATGACAACATGAAAGAAGTTTGTTTGAAATATAATACATGTGTGTGTGTACGTGTATATTCCACTATTATATTACGCAGCGCATGAAAGTAGGTTAACTTCTGTCAACACATACGTGTGTTGGGGACTATTTTCAGGCACTGCGTACTAAAACGCCGCTGCACCCATAGCACGGCAGTAAAGTTCCTTGATTATTACACAGGAATGAGCGTATAGTCCTAGCCAAATCAGTCTAGAAATTCGCAACTTTTTATTTTCCATTGCCCTTATTAGTACACGATGTAACTATACACATCACAACATGTAAATAGGAAAATGTTAAAATTATTCTATCACTTATTGAGTAGTAGGCTAGGTAGAGCCGTTTACCTCCGGTCTTTATGATATGATAGTATTTATGATAATTCCAAAAGCACGTGAAGGCAGTATTAAAACCATGCCATTGTTGCAAGCCGTTGTACATTGTATTATGTACATTTGCAATGTTTCGATAATTTCGATGTGTCGTGCAGGCCTAATCTGAATAATACTAAAATAACACACAAATCAAATCAAATTCAAAATCCAATGACATATAAGACTCACAGGAGTTGTGTCTTCGTCTGAAACCTTTACTTTGGCCAGCCACATCCATGTGACGTTCACCGTAACTCTTGGAGTAATGTGGCACCGGAGACAACCCTCCTTCCTGCAATTTGGGTTCAGTTTTATTAGGTACCGTCACAGGAGCGCTGTTGACTGGGACGCCACCACCCTTGTCCTTGCGTCCGCCATGCGGCGTCAATGTGGAACTGGAGTTTGGTCCATTCTGCTTCGGGACTTCAGTGAAGCTCTTACGGATCTCCAGGATTTTGAGATCTTTAATATCCATGGCGCTGTGGGTTAGAAAGGTGTAGTCATTTAATACAGTAACTAATTGTGTTTGGTATTCAAATTCTGAAAAAGCTAGTATTAAATGCTGTTTTAAGAATTGGAGTTTAGAGTACATAATAACACAAAAATGCAGAATATGTCCACTGAGACAAGGTTGTCTATCTTAAAAACATCTTTGAGCTTCATAAAGTATCAAAAAGAGACACTACAATGTCAGACATAGCATAGGTGACCCTTTTATGATTATTATTTATTATTTACCTGAAAGTGACCTCAGGCACAGTGCATTTGACTCCATTGTGAAAGGGATGTCTGAGAGAGATGGTCTGGCTGGTCTGGTCTACTGAAGATACTTCTCCTTGATACACTCCTAGAGTTGCTCCACAATGGATTGAAACAAGGCTGCCAATCCAATCTGATGCCATTCTGACCAACTGAAATGAGATTAAAAAGACGTTTATTATTCTTTATGAGTTTTATACCAAACATAACTCCTAAACACTAAGGAATGTGGGAGCACATTAATATAAGGAATATTATGGAGGGATAAATCAAGCATTGATAGATGTTAAATTAGATGGGAAGATGCTAATGTTAGCCAGCTAGATGAACAGGACGCAACGGCTTTGAAAACTACTTTTTTTGTCCTCGGTTCTATTAAACTAGTAAAACGAGTTCATCACCTTTTGTCAAGAGCAAATCCTTTGAATAATGCGGGTAACTGTATCTATATCGTGATAGATTTTGATGAACTCTTGTGAAGAGCTCGGCTCCGCGAACGGCTTCTTCTATGATGATTCACTCTGGTGGAGTATTGGTTTTGAATCTGTGTTTACTGCCACTTACCGGACAACCGCCAAAGTACATTGAGCTGCCTGCAAATCCATATTTAGAATCTTGTTTTATAAATCATATTTATTATTGATATGTGATTTTGTAATTAATTGTGATTAATATCGATATTTATAATTTATAATTAAATTATTAAATTAAGTAATATTCGCCACTAGCTGCTTCTGTTTGTCTTAAATAAATTCTATATCTGTAACATAAAGCCAACATCAAATATTATCAGATAAACCTTTGAATCTGACACAAACCATCTGCTTGGCAGTTATGGATGACATTATGTAAAAGCTACTTGTTAAGATTAAAGATGAGGAATATATCTGCACATACTGTATCTGGTAAAAAAAAAAAAAAATCATACAAAGACCATTGAAGAATTCACTGTGACATTTCCCACGAGCTCCAACAGAACCTGATATGCCTTTAGGAATGTCTGAGCGGTGACAGCCAGAGCCAGCAGAGTGTTTGTTTGGACCAAAATGTGTGTGTAAACTGTGAAGGTGAAGCAGGACTCGGCCAGAGGCAGAGGCTCTTATACAGGCTCTGATTTGAAGTGATATTGCAGTCGTGTGCTTAATTAAGTTAAGTTGTTGTTAACTTAAGTTGTGGCTTAAGTTGTGGTGCAGATTAAATTATTTTTATATTACATTTCAAAAGTACTTGAACGTGAACGATTTATCTTCTTCGTGACACCCGAAATAGTAATTGATTATATATATATATATATATATATATATATATATATATATATATATATATATATATATATATATATATATATATATATATATATATATAGTGTTAAATGTTAATTATTAATAATTATTTAATTATAATTATTATTTTATTATTAAATATATTACATTGTAGCCAATAGGCTATATAGATACACAAAAGTGGCTGAACTATGTGAAACGTATTTCTACCTGAAATAAATACATTGGTCATTATAGAAACTAAGAAAATACTAACTATAGAAAAACTATAGAAAATAATTACACAAGTAAAAATACACACAAATAATGACACAATGTATGGCATCGTAATGCTGAAAAAGTGTGTGAAACATGAATCAATAATTGTTTTTAATATTGAATATTAAATAAAATTATTCAACCATTTCAAAATATTCAAAAAATAAATCCTGTAAAAATAAATTAATCAAAATCAAACACGCCGCTCTTTCGGGAGAGCTAATCAACGCTCACAAATCTCCGTGATCCCGCCTCCGCTTTCATTTGATCATGTGACAACACAACAAAGATGTCTGCCTGCTTTTCGGTGCGGTAAATTGTTTTATCGTTTCTCAAATAAATCAAAAGGGAGTGTGCATTTGCGTCAAACAACTGCGAAGGTGGCATCAAATGAAGACTCTTTTTTTTATAGTCAACTAACGTTAGTCAGACTGTGAATATATTACCATGTAAGCAATTTTACTTATATCTATCAGTTCATTATTGATTTGATTAAGTAACGCTCATATCTTGTATTTTGAAAAGTGTCATCATGGAGCCCACCGCATCAGGAATATTCTGTAACAGGATGCTCAGCATGGTGAACTCTGAGGATGTGAACGCCATCATTCAAGCTCAGAGGCATATGTGGGTTTCCCTATCTAGTGAGTGACCTATCTAGGCAGCATTTGTACTAGGTTTTTAACCTTATTTTGCTGCATGTCTTCCAGGCTGGACCGTTTTGAGAAGACCAATGAGATGCTAATCAACTTCAATGGGCTGTCCAATGTGCGCTTGCAACAGATGAATGAACACTTTCTAATGCACACCCGTACATTAATAGAGATGAAGAAAGACTTGGACAGCATCTTCAGACGAATAAGGTATTATATCCACAACGTAACTATAGGGTGCATTGGGGTAAATATGAGACACCTAAGATCTGATGTGCACATTTCTTGTTCCATTACAAGCAAGCTTATGATATTATAATACATTAGTACATTCTATCTGGGTTGTTCTCATAACGGTTTGGGCAAATTGTAGAACATTGAAAGTGCAAGCAAAATATATGAAAATATTATTTTACATATGTTTAATTAAAATATTATTACAACGTATGGTGTTATATGTTATTTCCTAAAATGATTTTGTGTTTCTCAGGACTTTAAAAGGCAAGGTTGCGAAACAATATCCAGAGGCCTTTAGCAGTAAGTTATAATGCAGTATTTTATATTGGGATACACTAAAATTAAAACTGGTTATAATTATTTTCTGGAAAGTGTGTTTATGGTATACCATTTTGATATACAACATATACCATTTTGTCAAAGTAATTAAATAAGTAACACACAAGCTAAGTCGGTAGTTTTTGTCCATGTTAAACAATGTTGTAATGTGTTGGAAAATACTCATCAAGTTCAATCTTCAATCTTAAAGCATCATTTCTATAATTTACAGCTAAGTTATGACAAAAATAATCTAAAAACCTAAAGATAGAAAGAAATGAACATCCACAATTAATATCAAATATTTACTGATATACAAAATTAAAATCACTAATGTACATTTAAAGGAATATTTTGTAAAATAATGAATGCTTTTATTCAGCAAGCAAGCATTCAAGTAATCAAAAGTGACAGTAAAGACTTTTATAATATTACAAAAGATTTCTATTTCAAATAAATGCTTGAACTTTCTATTGATCAAAGGATCCTGAAAAACATGTAGATTCCCCAATAATATTAAGCAGCACTTTTTTCAACATTGATAATAATAAATGCTTTTTGAGTAGCAAATCAGCATATTAGAATGATTTCTGTAATGATGCTGAGAATTCACACAGGAATATGTGCCATTTTAAAATGTATTAAGAGAATTAATTAGAAAACGGCTTTTTAAAATTTTAACAGTAGTGGTGTAATGTTAATAACAGAATGGTAGTGTATAATAATGTTTAGTGCATTTCTAATTTTGTACTAGTTTTGCTCATGCTGTGTAATCAAACCACGTTTTTTCCAAAAGACATCAATGAGTGTTCCAACCTGGAGGAAGATGATGATGAGTTTGACCCCATCCCTCCCAGTTTGGCCACCACCATCACTACCACTGCAACGTCCGAGCAGAGCACAGAATCATGTGACACGAGCCCTGATGTGATATCACCCACCATTAGCTGCTGTTCTGAAGACCCCTCTCAAGAGAACACCGGCACTCCAACCTCTGACAGTCATGAGCCGGCAGTGTTACGGGATGAGGGTCCCGATTCAGCTGACATTTAAACTTGTAATACAGTGTTTACTACATCCAAATTCCACTTAATGATACAAGTCTACCGCTTAATGTTTACTTAGTGAAATTGTGCTACTAATTTTGTGTTATTTTCTGTTTTCTGTTATAACTTTATATTTAATATATTTAAATGATTGTTGTGGTAATTGCATAGAAAATTAATACAAACTATTTTTTTGCAGATCAAAATTCAAATGATACAATTAAATACAAACACATTTACCTGGTGTTGTGTAATATTTCCTGTTCAAAACTGCTTTAGTTATTATTAAGTATTATTTTTTGACTGTATGTCATGAATAAAAGCTTTGTCACAGTATGCAGGGTGATTTATTTTAATTAGGATTTAGATTTTTTTGTACTCTAAATTCGGAATAGTCTGCTAATCTTTCTATTTCTAAAACGCTATAATATAAATAGGCTAGTAGTAAGCACCCATTTCTCCCCGTATTTGTTCATTACAGTAAAATGACTACATTTCCCAAAATTCCCCGGACCGGAAGCTCGCGGCTACAACACAGCGTCGCTCTCTTCCGAATGCTCTAACATTTCTGTACGTTATTTCATGAAACGCTTAATGTAAAAGAAGACTATTTGGTTGAATATTGTATAAGAATAACACAATGAGACACTTAAAATAGCATTTCAAGGTAAGTAGAGAACGAAGTAAGTAAAATGGCAATATAGATAAGTGCACGGCTAGCAGCGGCTAACAGTAACCATAGACAACCGAGCTGTCACGACAAACTGTTAAAATAAATTCACTTTAAAAGATGTTTAATAACAAAACAGGTCTACGTCCTACTTATTTGTATTTAAACTTTGTTACATATTTAGCATTGCGTGCTAATAACAGAGTTAATGTAACGTTAGGTACTGTATGTATGAACTCGTCTTGATGTTCAAATGATGGGTTAAAGGCTAAATTCATGAGGAAGACAACTGCCGACTGCTGTGACGATGAGGAGGCTGAACAAAAAGAAAGCCCTGAACTTTGTGAAGGAGTTGGATGCTTTTCCCAAGGTTCCTGAGAGTTATGTGGAGACAACAGCCAGTGGAGGAACTGGTGAGATGAAATGAGATTTCATTTGTCAAAGTTATGTTTGCTTTGAAGAGACTATATAAATGTGTGTATGTGTATCAGTGTTATTTTAATAGTTCGTATATTCGTTACTAGAAATATAGTATAGTTCTTAGAAATAGCTTAAATTAAATAAGTTTCAGTTGATGTTTGTTTTAAGTGAAGACTTTTTTTATTGTTTTAGTTAAATATTATAACCCTGGTGTATGATAGATAGATAGATAGATAGATAGATAGATAGATAGATAGATAGATAGATAGATAGATATTATTACTGCTCTGATACTAAATTGAAACATCATAAAGCAAATTACATTGTGTTTTTTTCTTTTCTTTCTCAGTGTCTGTGTTGGCCTTCACGGCCATGGCACTATTGGCCTTCTTTGAGTTCTTTGTGTATCGGGATACATGGATGAAGTACGAGTATGAAGTGGATAAGGATTTTACTAGGTGACCCACTAACATAACTGTAAATTGTTATTTTGTATCTACATATAATCCTATAATAAGTGCATTGAAAACACTAACATTGTTTTTTCATCTTGCAGCAAACTACGAATTAATATTGATATCACAGTTGCCATGAGATGCCAATGTAAGTGCATCTTAATATAGCAATGTGTTGAAAAACTGACAGCATAGGTTTGTCAAAAATCTTTTGAATTTCTTTTTTTTCCTCTCCAGTTGTTGGTGCGGATGTGTTGGATCTCGCTGAGACGATGGTGGCATCTGACGGCCTGCAGTATGAACCCGTGAGTGTCTGAAAGTTACTTATTTCCTAGTATATTTTCTAGTTGTGCCATAACATGTTTACAACTCTTTCGCAGGTTGTTTTTGACCTTTCTCCTCAGCAGAGACTCTGGCACAGGTAACATACTTTTCATTTGTTTATAACGATCATGCTTTTAACCTCCAAACTGGTTCCTGTCACCTGTGAGTCTGTGACCGTAGTACATAATTGTAATCTTATGTGTTTGTCAATATAAAGATGAAATTATAAAAAGAAAAATTCTTTTTGTGTCCCTCAGAACACTTTTGCTCATTCAGGACCGTCTGCGTGAGGAACACTCACTCCAGGATGTTCTGTTTAAGAATGTCATGAAAGGTGCCCCCACTGCTCTCCCACCCAGGTTAGAACACTTGACACCTGAATGCGAACGTATTACTCTACATGTCGGCATGAAACGGAAGTTATGAGTCTTTTATTGCCTATTGTGACCTATATTTGAGTGAAACGGCTTCCCGAACAAGAATAACAAGAATTTGCTATTGGTCGATCTCACGTGAGTGAAAGATTGTCCTGCCCTCGTGCAAATAAACACCATCAGAGAAGAGATGTTGCTGCAATTGGGAAGGAAAGACATTTTGATTAAAGATTATAAAGACACAAATTATGTTCATGGTTGAATAATTAATAATAAATACTACAATATTCCACAAAAATAAGAATTTTTTCTAAGAAGTATGTCATTTTTTTGTTGAACATTTAGGGAAGATGACCCCACACAGCCTCTAAATGCCTGCCGGATTCATGGACATCTCTATGTTAATAAAGTAGCAGGAAATTTCCACATCACTGTTGGCAAGTATGTTTCATTTTTGCATCCAATTACATTTTGACTCACTTAAAGTTGTTTTTAAGTACTGCAAACTTATTGTAGAGTTTAAATGCATGTCAGTAGTCTATTTGATCGTTATTTTAGTCTATTTGATCGTTGTATATTATCATCCGCTGTCTGTGTATTTCCTTATGTTCATTTCAGGGCCATCCCACACCCTCGAGGTCATGCTCATCTAGCGGCCCTGGTCAGCCATGAGAGTAAGCTGAAAAGCTTCTTCAGACCTTAACAATGTTTGTTCATAGCCATGTTTTAGAAAAGTGGGTTTTGGTGCTACAGATATTATCTGAATGGCTCAGTCTATGCCAAACATATCTAGTGCTTTTGCATTGGGACTAGAAGGCAACACCTGTTCCATTAAAAAAAGGAATTGGTACATTAAGTTTTATGTCCAAAAGGTCAGTTTGATACTAAGTACTGTTTTATTTTTTTTAGCATACAACTTCTCCCATCGGATAGACCATCTGTCTTTTGGAGAGGAAATACCGGGCATATTAAATCCACTGGATGGCACAGAAAAAGTGTCTGCAGATCGTAAGTGATTGTAAACTTTTATAATTTTTTTGGGGGAAAAAGGGTGTGTGTGTGTGTGTGTGTGTGTGTGTGTGTATGCACAGCGGAACGTTTTTCAATGAATGAGTTTCGACGGACCGATTATACTGGAACACCAACTAGCGTTCACGAGTCACGACAACAACAAACCATAGTGAACATGAACGAAGAAGCTGATGAGACCGCTTTGCTTGGCCCCGTGGATGGGAAATTTTGTTTTTAAAAAACGAAAGGATGGAAGTGTCGACAAGAGCATGGTTGTGTGCAAGCAATACAACAAGGAATTTGCGTTTCACCGCAGCACATCGAGCCTCAAATATCACAAATATGCTTTTGCAACACTTAATGGCAAACATTGCACTGGTCTGCTGGACTGAAATAAATAAACAATATTTTGTTGATTAAAGGTGGGATAAGTGTTATTTCAAAACCGTTTTAGAAAAAGGACACGGGCTGAGTGGAATAACAAACTTGTAGCCAATCAGCAGGTAAGGGGCGTGTCTATTGTTGATGGTGAGAAGAGCTCTCGCTCGGCGCACGTCATTATTCAAAACACACGAGTCACACATGACAGACATTAGCACTAGCCTAATATATGCTGCTTGACTATGCTCGTGTGTCATGTTCACTTGTTTGTCCATTTGTGATCGTATTGTGGCTCACTTCAGCGACGATAAAGACCCGTTCATTTCCACACCGTATGGAGCATCTAAATCTCCTCACTGTGTGCTTCAAGCATCAGTTCACACAATGTCTCCGACAAGTAAGATAAACGTTTCTATACTCCTAATATATGTTTGTTTACTCTTTTTATCATCTATATAACCCTAATCCCGTCATAATTGTAATATGTCGTTAGCTGGACTGTCGTGCTTGTGTTCTATAGAGTTGTTCATGAGAACAGTTTGATCGCTATTTCTAATCTTGTCATAATTGTAGTATGTTCGTTAGTTGGACTGTCTTGCTCATGTATATCGTGTTGTTCACAAGAACGGTTTGTTTTTGTGATAGAAGGGATGACTTTTTCATTGAATATTCGACCTGGATTAGATACACAGAGATTCTGCCATAGCTGTTGTTGATGCCTCTGGGTTTACGTATGTGTGGGGCGGCGCTATCAAAATAGGGGCGAGACCCTTTTGGGGGTAGGGGCGTGTTTGTTTTGGTGATTTGAAATACCAACAACGGTTACCGGATAGCACTTACCCCACCTTTAAGCTTATGTATTCAGTCATTATTCAGTGGTAAAAATCCTTGTGAAAAATGACTCATTGTTCTCAGGTCAAATATTTATATGCAATTAAAATGCGATTAATTAATTACAAAGCCTCTAATTAATTAGATTCATTTTTTAATAGAGTCCCGGCCCTAATATATATATATATATATATATATATATATATATATGTATATATATATATATATATATATATATATATATATATATATATATATATGTATATATATGTATATGTTTATACAAATTGTATTAGGCCGGCGAGCGTGGCGAACCTTTTTTATTTCGGTTCCCATGTTAACAGGTTACAGCTTGCACACTGCCTGCGTGACTTGAGCCGTGCCGAAAACGCGTACATGCTAGAAATAGAACCAACGCCTATTTTTCATGCGACACGCAAGCATGTTGAAAGCGTTTCCAGGCAAGATAGAATAGGAACACATGTTTAAATGTAATTTTGATACGAATACATATTAATACATTACATTTTGATGTTTGAAAGTCTCAAAATAATTGCAGATATAGGTCTAATTGTAATTTAAAAGAAACATAATTATCGATTTTGAGATATTTCACCTGTCAATACAGAACGAAATATTCTGTAGCATATTTTGCCGTCAATACTGCCGACGATGTCTTTGCTGTTTCAGCAGGCTATATATTTATGTTTAACATGAACCTAAGGCTGGCCTAAGAACTGAAAAGGCTAACTGTGGCCACGTGAGCATCAGTTACACACTTATCACTTAATCAGTTAAGTTAACACTTTACGGTTTCCCTTACCTAAGAGAACCGTTTAAGGGATTATATGCAACACCCTTAAATCATTCCCTTAGATAATAGGAAATCACGCCTTAAGTATCATACTTAAGGGAAAAACTTAAGGTGTTTTATGCAACTGGGCACAGAACTAGACTACGGAGGAATGGAAGAAGGTGGCCTGGTCTGATGAATCACGCTTTCTTTTTACATATTACGTGGATGGCCGGGTGCATGTGCATTGCTTACCTGGGACACACATGGCACCAGGATTCACTATGGGAAGAAGGCAAGCCGGTGGAGGCAGTGTGATGCTTTGGGCAATGTTCTGCTAGGAAACCTTGGGTCCTGCCATCCATGTGGATGTTACTTTGACACATACCACACCATTATTGCAGACCATGTACACCCTTTCATGGAAACGGTATTCCCTGGTAACTGTGGCCTCTTTCAGCAGGAAAATGTGCCCTCCACAAATCAAAAATGGTTCAGGAATGGTTTGAGGAGCAAAACATATAGTTTGAGGTGTTGACTTGGCCTCCAAATTCCCCAGATCTCAATCCAATCGAGCATCTGTGGGATGTGCTGAACAAAAAAGTCCGATCCATGCAGGCCCCACCTCACAACCTATAGGACTTAAAGGATCTGCTGCTAACATCTTGGTTCCAGATACCACAGCACACCTTCAGGGGTCTAGGGGAGTCCATGCCTCGACGAGTCAGGGCTGTTTTGGCAGCAAAAGGGGGGCCAACACAATATTAGTCATAATTATTATGCCTAATTGGTGTATATATCAATTATTTTATTAGCATAAATATAAACATTTATCTATATGAGTGACTTTATAAATAACATTTATAATTTATATTAATTTATCATTTTAAACAAATATAGTAATTTTACAGTGGAGTCCAGAAGTAACATTTCTTAAACATTTTTGCATTTTTCTAATTCAATATATTTGTTTCCTTATTATCAGATAACCCTATGTCTTGTTTTCTTTTGTTAGATAATCAGATGTTCCAGTACTTCATTACCATTGTTCCCACAAAACTGCAGACATACAAGTTGTCAGCGGACACACACCAGTACTCAGTCACTGAACGGGTACAGATGCCTTTAAAACTCCAAAATATATATTCATAACCAGCTGTTGTTTTAATTAGTTTCATATCAAACTGACACGATTTGCTACATTTTACAAAGTTGAATTTTAAAATGTTATTTTTGTAAAGTACATAGTGTGTGCGTGATTGCCCAAGGATGAACACTGATGCCACATTTGGACTCTTTCCTTTAGGAGCGGGTGATAAACCACGCAGCGGGGAGTCATGGGGTTTCCGGGATCTTTATGAAGTATGACATCAGCTCTCTGATGGTAAAGGTGACTGAGCAGCACATGCCCCTGTGGCAGTTCCTCGTGCGGCTCTGTGGCATCATAGGTGGCATTTTCTCTACAACAGGTAAATGGAGAGGGAATCTGCTAATCACAAATATCTCATTTGAAATGATTCAATGATTGTGATTTGTTTCCGCAGGCATGTTACACAGTCTGGTTGGCTTCTGTGTAGATGTCGTCTGCTGTCGCTTTAAACTGGGGGTTTACAAACCGAAGACTGTAAGTAGTAGTTAGAGGGGTTTTATGCATCATTTTTAAATTGTTTTGGAACTGAGCATTGAAACTCTTGTATTTTATTTTCAGATGAGTGTTTTTGACGGCCACATGAACAGCCTGACACCACTTCTTTCTGAGAATGGCGAACAATAGCTGGGCTCTCCTCCTTACCCCATTTAAAGATAAATTCAGTCACTATTCAATCTGAAACACAACTGTAACTTCTAGGATTCAGATAATACATCATATTGAGTCATTTGTTTTACTGTAAAGAGCCATCTGCACTGACACTATAAAAACTATTACACAAGTATAAATTCATAAAGCGGTAGTTTGCACCTCCCCAGAAAATTGTTGGGTGCAAAAATATATACATTTTAATGATATATATATATATTGCACTCATTACGTTTGTTTCCCTTTTTTAAATGTTTCCAAATGCAGGCATTTAAATGATTTGATCATCTTTGATTACATGAAATATTCCCTTTTAAAAAATGCAGGTCCATATCTGAATATCAGGCAATTTAGTCTTAGGCGAAGTGGCTTTTAATACAACCCTAAAATATGAAGTAGTATCAGGAACATTTCAGACACGACCCATTCACGACAGTATTAGCATCTGGTTGGGATGTTTGTAATGATTGTCCCCAGCCAGAGCCGAGATCTCCACCTCAGGAAGGACTGATTATTTTTTGTTCATGTGCATTTCAAGAGGTTGTGTTTGATATTATTGATACTGATAAATGCAAGTAAAACAATCATGACTGTATATTAGTGTGAAATAATTCATTTATAGCATACTGAACATTCTTTCTGATGTAAATCATTTCCCACATTACTTTTGCATGATTATAGATTATTGTGCCAAAGCCTTTTCTAGTTCCATTAGGATCCCTGCTGTAATGGGTAAACTGGAAAAGGATTTGTAGTCCCTCTTAAAAAGTCTGGAGACAAATTACAGTCACATATAACCTCCTGTTGGTGTATTTTGCTTTGTTTATGAATTTTAACATGACATTTCCCAGGACTGAGATGTTTTTTTTTTGCTAGATTATTCAGCGTGTCTCCTGAGAGTCCAAATAAAAACACTTTCTTACGCACATGCACTCCTGTGATGTCAGAGTGTTGCCACCGTGTCTGTTCTTGTCTCATAAACAGCTAAATAAAATGTACACACGCACACATACGTATACATAAAGATTTTATTTTGCTGCTCAGGAGACAAGTACAGACACGGTGGCAACACTCCCGATAGCTTTAAGTGACTGTCCTTCAAGAGGCGTCTAATTTAAGCAGACTCTTGAAGCACCAGTTGTTGACCAGGCTGAGGTTAGTTGTTTTTTAATTAAAATGAATAAATATAGTTTATTATTGCATGTAATTTAACATTCTCATTTGTTCTTTCTTGCCCAAAGGACCGAAGAAAATGCAAGTGTGCAAATGACAATTATCAGAGCAGCTGGTTTAGAAACTACCTTGTTATGAGGAGATCACATACAAATCATAACTACATATTCTGAAGAGATCATTTTTAAAAATGCCATTCCAAACCTAAACGACTTTCTTTGTTCTGGGCAACACAAAGGAGAAATCTTGAAGAATTTTCAACACAATAACAGTTGTTAGTTCATCGTAATTCAATACAAAGCTGTCAAGCTCCCAAAAAAGAATCATAGAAGTGGTTATGACAACTCTTGAACTACTTTTATGGTGTGTTTTGAAGGGTGAAAGCTCCAGTCGCCATGGAAACGAGCAATCGGGGCATTCTTCAGATTATCTTTTAAATTGCACATAAGAAAGCAAGCCAGACATGTGGGTGAATAAATGATTAAAGGGATAGTTCACCCAAAAAAAGGAAATTCTGTCATTAATTTCTCACCCTCATGTCATTCCAAACCCGCAAGACCTTTGTTCATCTTCGGAACACATGGAGATATTTTTAATGAAATCTTCGAGCTTTCTGAGTGACCCATCCATACACCGAAATGTGATTACCACTTTCAAGGCTTAGAAAGACAGTCCATGTGTCGTCAGTGGTTCAACCTTAATTTCATGAAGTGTCGAGACTCGAGGATCTTTTTTGTGCAAAAAAAAAAAAAGTCACCAATTTCTCATGTGTCAGTTTCCTACGCAGTTTACGTTGGCCAGCTCCTGACGCATCCAGCGGATGTGTCATGGTCCTCATGTGAACAGCTTCAGCCAATCGGAAGCCGGCGTTCTGGCTTAACATGGAAGTTCTGCACTGTATTTACTGCGTCAACAGCATAGGAGACTGACACAGACGTGAAGAAATTGGTGAAAAGCTGTTTTTGTTTAGTTTGTTTTTTTGCACACAAAAAGTATTCGTGACGCTTCATAAAATTAATGTTGGAAACACTGTAGTCACTTGGATGTCTTTCCTACCTTTCTGGGCCTTAAAAGTGGTTGTGTTGCCATCTATGATTTCATCAAAAATCTCTTCATTTGTGTTCCGAAGATGAACAAAGGTCTTTTGGGTTTGGAACGACATGAGGGTAAGTAATTAATGAAAATTTAAATTTTGGGGTTAACTGAGCTTTTAGGTATCTCTTAAATTTGTAAAAATAGTGTGACTTTAGGCTTAAATTATGTGAAAAAAATCTCTCGAACAAGCTCAAGAGCATCATCATGCACGCTAGGTTTCTCCAAAATTCCTGAAGCAACAGGAGAAGTTTTCAATTGGCATTCTAGTTTTGTACTGGTACTTTCTTCCATGCAGTGTCCATATGGCACAGTCTCTTGCTCGGCAATATTTGAAACACAAATCCTGTCCTGTTCATCAGACGTGTCTTCATCTGTCTCCGGAATGATCTTTACCTCCTCCTCCTGGGATTGCATTTCATCTCTAGCACATGACTAAGATTGATAAAAAAAAAAAAAAAACAATAATAGGTGTGGGTCATGTGGCATAAATAATTCATTTTTGAGAATCAAAATCAATTTACCTTATCATCCTTCAAAATGCTGAGCGCCGTTTCCACGAGCTCCCTCTCGTTCATCCAATACGTGACGACCCTGAGAAAGACATTTTCATGAAACATCTCAATTCACATTATTTTTAAGTGATAGTTTTTAAATGAGTTTCTACCTTCGTCGGTTTTTCGCTCTCCGTTTTGTGGTTTCGTGTGATTTCTTCTTTTCCACTTCTGTATATTTACTGCATTTAACGTCAGATTTCACCATCCAGAGTGGTAGATTTCGGGGCTTTTCCGACATTATTTAGCGTAGTTTTATACCGAACCAGCCAAAAGGAACATTGTTTTTAATCTCTTCATTGACTGATTTTAAGATAATATATGTTATATGCGCCACCTTGTGGACTGGAGAACAATATAGCCTAGTTATTTCACAAGAAACGTGAATTTAAAGGCACAATATGTAAGATTTTTGGATTAAAATACCCAACAACCACTAGAACCTTCAACCACAACCACTCGTCCTTCGGATGAGACGTTAAATTGAGGTCCTGACTCTCTGTGGTCATTAAAAATCCCAGGATGTCCATCGTAAAAGAGTAGGGGTGTAACCCCGGCATCCTGGCCAAATTTGCCCATTGGCCTTCGTCCATCATGGCCTCCTTATCATCCCCGTCCTGATTGGCTTCATCACTCGGTCTCCTCTCCACCTTAAGATGGTGTGTGGTGGGCGCTCTGGCGCAATATGGCTGCCGTCCATCATCCAAGTGGATGCTGCACATTGGTGGTGGTTGGCTTTAGATACCCCTCCCCGTATATGTAAAGAGCTTTGAGGACCCACAAAAGTGCTATATGAATGTAACACATTATTAATTATAGAACAATGTTATATAATTGACGTGTGCGCATGCATTATCCCAAATGTTTACAAGAACGTTTAAATCCAGAGAAATAAGGCATTTTAACCAGTACACGGACCACATCACCTATCAATGACATCATACCCATAAACCAATAACTTAAAATATTATACAAGTGTCTGACAAAAAAAGTTTTGGAATCCTTGCATTACATGCACAAACAATAATAAACAGCAATGCCATAATACATTGAATGTTTTCCAGGTTTGAAATATTTTTTGTCCAGACGTTTGTTCAGGTGAAGGTCATTGGATATGATTAAGACACAGTGTTATGCATATCAGCAGTGTATAGAAATTTGCATATTTATTAAAATCTATCAAATACACATTTAGGAGTAAAAAGAATCAGGGTGAATCAATAAATTGTCATTGTGTGAATATGTAATCCATAAAAAAGTAAATGTAATCTGATTATGAGCATTTAAAATAATAGAATATAATTACAAGTACTATATTTTTAGAATCTGATTGTGTAATCCATATTAGGCCTACATGTGATCAGTTACTATACTATACTTGTGTATAATATATATATATATATATATATATATATATATATATATATATACACATATATATATATATATATATACTGTGACATCACATGGCATTTATTGTTTAAATTTTGTGATAAAATGGACAGAATACTTCATACATTCGTGTGGCAACTTGGGCTGAAGTATGTTTGCGTGTAAAACATGCCAACTGTTATAGACTGCATTATCTACACACTGTACCAGAAGTCCTGTACCGAAACGGTTCGGTATGAATACGTGCACCGTTACACTCCTACTTTCAGTACGATGAGAGCTCACACAATCAGACATGAGTAGAATCAGAACTGTAAAAGAACTTTAGACCTTGTCAGAGTTTATTTAACAGTATATCAGAATATCATACAGGTAAACAAGATTTTAGCAAAATTTATTATATCCGTACTGTTGCATTTCATAAAAATATTTGATCACTTAGTCTTTGAAACTATCAATAATACATTAAACCATATTTATAGGAGTACAGCTGTACAAGGTAAATACACATCTAACACTAGACAGTAATATTGATCTGAATGGGCCCTGGTACGTGCCATCTTTCACAGATTCAATATTTTCCTCAGTAATATAAAATGTTTTTTTTTTTCCTTTGTCTTATTTTCACAGCAGGCAGGATACAGCTTCAAACAGTAAAAGCTATGAGCTGTGCAATAAATGCATCCACCTTTTCCTTCACCGTTTCTCGCTGTCTGTCTCTCCATGTAAACAGCAGGTTATTCTAGCACACTGCACCCAATGGTGGAATCAATGGAGACTACAAATATAATGTGCTAGCTACAAAACCATCGGGGAGATATGAACACGGAGCATTTTATTGTGGCACACATTACTAATATACACTATCTTGTTTCCACTGCAAAAAAACATTATTAACAAAAAAAAAAACATTATGAATCATTTTCCTCTTTTCCATCTAAAAACGTATAAACATCCTTAAAACAAGATGAATCTGCTCGATATTGTATATTGGGAAATGAGTTTTTCAAGCATAAATGTAACCAAATTTAGTGAAGTTTGTGCTTAAAACAATAAAATTACCTTAATTCAAAATACACTTAAACATTTTTTTTTACATTGCAACATTTCCTATTAAATAGTGTATATATGAATTAAGAATACATTAATGTATTTAAAATAATAATTATAATAGTTGATTACTTTGTAAAAAATAAACTTACATTTTAATATTTCATTAATAAAAAATAATAATAATTTTGATAAATGTCAAAGTAACTACTTTTATTTTGGCAAAAATATATGTAGCTGAACACAATCAGAGTTATATTAAAGGGGTGGTTCCGTGGCTTTTTTCTAGGCTTGGTTGTGTTTATGGGGCGCAGTATAACACGTATTAATACTTCTTTTTTTTTTTAAACGCTGTATTTTTCTTATATTTGACCTTTATTCCACAACGCTGTCTCCACTGTCCTTTAAACGGATCATTTGCTTCCTGCTTCTATGAAGCCCATCCCTCTGAAAAACACAATGGTCTTAGATTAGTTAGATGGCCAAATGTAGTTTAATGTATTTTTATTGGCTAAAGTGCCAAGCACAGGTTGTCCGGAAACGCCACGCCCCTTACCATTACGGGCAGAAGTCACATCTGCAGTGACTAGCAAGGGTTTATGATGTCACCAACCCGGGAAGAAGCTCTTTGTAGTCCAAACCGGCCGTTTTTGAAGGCAGTAAACTGCCATAGCTTTAAAAGACAATATCTTCGTTTGCATTGAACTTTCCGTGCTGTAACTTTGCAGATACTGTTTATGCTCAAGCAGCAACATTACACACTAACTAAACCGAAAAAAGTGAAATCACATGCAACCACCCCTTTAAATAATATCCTTGTTCTTAGCTTTGTGGAACTGATGACTGATGAGTTTTTGAAGCTCCAAAAAGTGCATCCATCCAATATAAAAGTGGGTTAATAAATGCCTTCTGAAGCAAAGCCATGGGTTTTTGTGAGAAAAACTTTGGGTCATAGTTCATCGTTCCATTGGAACTCGACTCTCTTATGAGCACGTTGCCTGAAGTCAGTGTATATAAAGTTTTAAAATACAGATATTTTTACAAAAACCCTTCACTTGGCTTCAGAAGGCTTTTATCACCTCACTAGAGTTGTGTAGATGACTATTATGATTGATGGAGCATCGGCTATTCAATGCCATTACAAAACTAAGAAGAGCCGGGATATTATTTAACATAACTCCGATTGTGTTCAGCTGAAAGAAGAAAGGCATACACTTTGGATGGCTTGAGGGTGAGTAAATGATGGGGTCATTTTCATTTTAACCTGTTTTAAGGATGTTTGGAAAATGTTACAGGAAAACGAGAGACAAAATACTGATCAAGACTTTTTTTTGCAGTGTTGAGAAGTAGGAATGTGATGAGCTTAAATTGATATGCAACGTTTTCAATGCATCTCTGGACGCAGATTCAGGATATTCTGTAGTTCAAGAAACCACTCGAAAATCTGGAATTACATTCCACATACCTCAAAAAACTATTGAATTGGCACAGTTATCAGCCTGTGATCAGAACGACAGGTGTTGAGCAGCATAAGACAATTTCACAATGAAATGAATACAAAAAGAGGTGAAACTACATGGCATCGACCCTCTCTCCTCCACACTGTGCCATTCAAATACTGGAACGGTTTCTGTTGATCATTATCACCTTATGAAACGCATTAACACACACTCCTTCATCTAATGAAAAGGTCAGAATGATTGAGGTTTGGATAAAACAGTGTTTGCCGCAACAAACACAAAATCTTGATATATTATCTTATTTTCTCATAACACTGTCCACATGTGCCAGATCAGAAATTCTGATCTTTATACATTTTTACTAACAAAACATTTTCACAACATCAGAAAAAAAATTGGCAAAGTTTATCACCGTTAAACCAAAGGTGAAAACAAAAGCTCAGATTTTAAGATGATTCAATTTTTTTTATGTAAAATGCATATTTTATACTGCTCTTTGTCCTGCCAGTAAGGCACTCTGCCCCATACAACTGGGTCCCACCCATTCATGCTCGAGAGACCCTGATCATGCCCATATCCCTTAAAAAGATACATGTTCCTTGTCTCGGCTCCCAGCTTTCCCGTGTCTTAACCAGGTGCGATTGTCAAGCGATAAACTAATGTGACTGGAATATAAAGTTCTGGATACTGATTAGTTTAAAATCATTTACATGGTATGCTTGATAACTGATCAATGGCCGATATTAAAATTCCATACCATTTTGTTTAAAAAAAATAAAACTAAAAATCAATAATTTGTTAAAAACTGACGTGCATGGTACCAAAATCTTGCACCAAGAATATGGAGTAAAAATATTGAAGTAAATAATTAACTAACTAAACACTAACTAACTAACTAAAATCCATATTTATGTGAATGTAGCCCCACCCATAATAACATATTATTGGTCAAAATCCACATTTATGTGTTTGTAGCCCCACCCATAGTTACCTCTTATTGGTCTAAACTCAACATTTAAGTGTATGTAGCCCCGTCCATAATTAAATTTTATTGTTTAAAAATCCACATTTATGTGAATGTAGCCCCGCTCATAATTACATATTATTGGTCCAAAATCCACATTTATGTGAATGTAGCCCCGCCCATAATTAAATCTTATTGGTTAAAAATCCACATTTATGTGAATGTAGCCCCGCCCATAATTAAATCTTATTGGTTAAAAATCCACATTTATGTGAATGTAGCCCCGCCCTTAATTACATTTTATTGTTTTAAAATCCACATTTGTTTGAAGCCCCGCCCATAATTACATATTATTGGTCTAAAATCCACATTTATGTGAATGTAGCCCCACCCACAATTGCATATTGTTTTAAAATCCACATTTATGTTTGAAGCCCAGACCATAATTAAATCTTATTGGTCTAAAATCAACATTTTTGTGTATGAAGCCCCATCCATAATTCAATCTTAATTGTTAAAAATCCACATTTATGTGAATGTAGCCCCGCACATAATTACATATTATTGGTCCAAAATCCACATTTACATGTATACAGTTCCACCCATAATTACATATTATTGGTCTAAAATCCACATTTACCGGTATGTAGCCCCATCCATAGTTACATGTTAACGATCCAAAATCTATGCTTTTTTGCATTTGGAGTGAACAGGCAAATTATGTCTTGTCGCACTTGGTTAAGACACAGTAAAGGACTACATGTCTCCTGGTCTCAGACCAAACTGCCCTGAAAAACTCCCTCCCTTTTTAATTAGCTCCTCTAATTAGCCCCCATGAACTACGGCTCCATCAGAGACATGGGAATGAGGCTTGTGAGGTGTAAGATGGCACCCCAAATCCACAGTGGTGGCACACAGTCCAGGGCCAATGAGGCCGGAATGACGCACTCAGGCTTCGGAAACATCTGGGGTCCTTCTCGGGTTCAGTTCGCAGTGTAACCGAACATTTGGCTGGGCGGGTTCATCGATAGACTAAGCCACACTAATGTAACACATTGTCTTGGGTTCTAAAGGGATACGTCCATGCGGCAGATTTGGCGATTGATATGCATTTACCTCCCGTAACTCCTTTACCTTGTATCTCCATCATGGCGGCCTCCTTTAATATTTACTGTCAGTGTTTTACAATGTCTATGGTGATGTTTTCCCCCATCAGACATATAACGAAACTCAATACTAAAACGTTGAAGTTCTCAACTCGTAAGTTTGTGTGTTTCTTCGGGAATCTCTTTTCATGCTACACATATATTTGCGATATTTGACCCCAGTATCGCTAGGGGTTTGTTCTGAACATCTTGAAATGATACAAAAAATAAACAACCTCTACATGATGATAAAATAAAGAGAGCTCGAGTCCACAGGACGGAAGAACGAGGCGTTGAAAGTTCGGCTCGTTCCCCTGCGAGAAGTTTCCGCTCTGGATCCAGAATTAAACAGCGAGAGGGAGAGCCACGCGTCTTTGGCTGCCGTTCATCTGGATCGTTCAGAAAAACGAATAACAAACTTGGATCAGCGACTATATGAAAAGCAAGTTGGATGCGACAGTCCATTTGAGGTTGATGCGTCTCCATCTATTCTTAATATTTTCGACTTTTATGATCCATCTTCTCTGTTTTTTAGGCTTTCAAATCACAGCTCTTACAGGTGGACCGGCCACCCTTTGTTCCACAGGCGAAACCCCACAAAACTGACCATGAGGGTTGCCGTGATTGGTCCAGACTGTCTCAGAATGCCACAGAAAGTCCAGGGTTTGAGGCTGGATGAGATGACGGGTGACGGCGAAGGGCGAGTGTCACGCTAGCGGGGTGAGACTACTTCCGACAAGGCAGGGGCGGCTGGAGAGACAGCACTCCAGGAGGCGGCACTGTCTACCAGGAAACACAGAGAACCTGTAAATCACCCCATACACCCGACTGCACATCAAGGTTACTGCCAATGGACACAACAGAAGCGTTGGGGAGCAATGCATTTACATTTTTTAGTAGCATTTCTTGTAACAAGCTAATTTAGTGTAACAGGAAACTATTGATTCTAAAAATGTAAAATGATCCTATCCCTCAGCCGAAATGTTGCTAAATTTGATTCATTTTAGTTTAATTCATTGGTTTATTTGGATTATTTATGTAAATTATCTTTTATATCTTTTGCATAGTGAAATATTTTATAAAAAATACTGCATATATCACTGTATAATAAACTTTATTTTTTTACATATCGAAATATGTATATTTTGATATATGTAATTTCTATTATAAAAATGTATATAAATAATACAAATACATGCATATTATGAAGAGCCAAACAATACATAATTTTATGAAATCTGAATTTATATTTACAGATCGTGAATAAAGTTATTAAAATATAAATCCAAATCCAAATCCAAATCCATCTTAATCTGAATAAATCTGAAAATATAAAAGCAAATCTAAATATATGTAGCTACTAGCTCTAATTCTGAATATATCTATGAAAATGTGAATATATATATATATATATATATTATATATATATATATATATATATATATATATATATATATATATATATATATATATATATATATATATATATATTCTAGTTCTGTCAAATCAATTAACCGCATCCAACATAATAATTAAACACAGTACACACACACATATATATAGAGAGAGAGATAACGTGTGTGTTTGTGTGTATGTATGTATGTATGTATGTATGTATGTATTTATGTATGTATGTATATTTATTTATTTATTACACGGCTCTGTGAAATACTTGATTCTGATTGGTCAATCGTGCATTCCAGCGGTATGTTATTTCCAGATAACACCCGCTCATACGGGTACTACGAGTTATCTTGACCGGTACTACTTCTATGCTTAACGCTGGCGCCATCTTGTAGCTTAAACAGCCTTGGGTTACAATGGAAGACTTCAAGGCAGGTTTCCTTTATAACGTTTTTAATATCGATATTTTTCTTACACAAACGCATCGATTCGAATCAGAAGGCTCTATTAACCCATCGGAGTCGTGTGGAGCACGTTATTTGACGGACAGCTGCATTTTTTATGGACTTCAAACACAACTACAACAACTGCTTGGATTAACGTTAGCCTGGACTTTTTAAATATAACTCAGATTGTATTTGTCTGAAAGAAGAATGGCATATACACCTATGATAACTTGAGGGTGAGTAAATCATTGGCTTGGTTTCATTTTTGGGTGAACTAACCCTTTCAGCATTAATTTCCAACATTTAGCAAGGGCTTATGGCAAATCTTCAGCAATAGATAAAGGCTTAAAGCAGGTTGGAACTGTTTTTCTTCGCGGATGCTTTGCATAAAAGCTAATAAAATATTTAATCTCAAGACAATATTTTGTGTCTAATAATGATTTATTTGAGACTAGTAGTAGCCGTGTAATAAGCGCTTAGCGTCGGGGTCCTGATCACTCTGTCGGGGTTTATTCTGCGATAACAACCAGCTGGGTGTACATTATCCCTTACGTATACACTATATATATATACACACACACACACACACACACACATATATATATATATATACACACACATATAGTTTAAATATTTAATAATAACAATTTTAAATTGAATAAAATAACCCTTTTCTAAAATGTAATGCTTCCATCAGTTTCAAAGTAGCTTCCCCAACACTGCCATATGCACACATGCACACAGTGACACAAGACTACACACAAACACACTTCGCGGCCAATCACAGTCTAGGTAAAAAAATTAATTAAAAAAACTGAGACATGCAACGAACGCTAGCGTGCCAATGCAAACCGAAACAGAACAGAAGCAGAGAGAACATTAACAGTTATAGAAGAAACACGAGCAGAAAGACGTGCAGGATGCCACGAACCGTGTCTTTAGAGTGTCCCATAATGAAGAAATAGGGTGAGGCTAGAGTGTCGCTTTTCATGCACATGGAAAGGTTGGTAGATACCATTCCTACAGGACAGGAAGTAAAATACTAAACTATTGCAGTTAGAAAAACAGAGCAGCTGATAGAAAAGAGGAGTTAAGACAACACTGGTTACAGGCTACCAGACGTTTCATCACTACATGAAAGTTCACTGAAAGGTTTAATTGACATAGTGAGTCATAAAAGGCTTTTAAGCTTTTAACAGAGTTTTCAGCTAAAGCAAACCGTCAAGATCACAGTGTGCCGCTTGAGCGATTGTTCCCCCGGTGCACTCCAACAAGCACATTTATGGGCATTCACATTATTATTTTGGCCAAAATCAGCAGGTTTTTAAGTTTTAAAACATGATTACCAATTTTACGTCTATCGGAAAAGTTGCTAATGGCTATAAAAACGTTGTTTTTAAATTGCAATACCCACCATATTCCGGTACCTGTCCCGTGCCCCTCTTCAACAGCAGACGCACTCGACGACCACCGGCCTTGATGAGCTCGATGGCGCGGGCATGACTCATGTCTCTCGTACTCTCACCGTTTATTTCAATAATCTGATCTCCAACCTGTGGAATCATGGGAAATCAGCAGGGAATATTTTGAGTCAGGATCACCCCAAAGGTGGTTAGTGTTTGATAACTAACCAGTCAGAATCAAGTATTCTAGAGATTTGTGTAATAAGTGCTGATACACTACTATTCAAAGGTTTGGGGTCGCTACCATTTTTTAATGTCTTTAGTCTCTTCAGTTCACCAAAGCCGCATTTATTTGACCAAAAATACAGTAAAAAAGGATAATTGTGAAATAATATATATATATTAAAAAACAATTATCCTGTGATCAAAGCTGAATTTTCAGCTGAAAAATTCTTTGATTATTTGCTGTTTTAGAAACTTTTCTTATTATCAATGCTGGAAAAAATGTGCTGCTTAATATGCTTTATATTTTTACGAAATTTGATGAACAAATTTGACTAAAATTTAATTGAAATATAAATATTTTGTTATAAATGTATAAATGTCTTTACTGTCCCTTTTAATTTGGAGCCCCTAAAGGGAAAGATTTTTTTAAAAAAAAGATAATATTTTTTTAAAAAAAAAATTTTTTTGCGTCTCAACAATATTATATACACACACACACACACACACACACACACACACACACACACACACACACACACACACACACACACACACACACACACACACACACACTCACACTCACACTCACACTCACACTCACACTCACACTCACACTCACACTCACACTCACACTCACACTCACACTCACACTCACACTCACACACACACACACACACACACACACACAGCGTTGCCCCCTTGAACTTTGCAACCTTTTGCCACATTTCAGGCTTAAAAACAAAGATATAAAATTGTAATTTTTTGTGAAGAATCAACAATAAGTGGGGCACAATCATGAAGTGGAATGAAGTTTATTGGATATTTCAAACTTTTTTAACAAATCAAAAACTGAAAAATTGGGCATGTAAAATTATTCGGCCCCTTTACTTTCAGTGCAGTAAACTCTCTCCAGAAGTTCAGTGAGGATCTCTGAATGATCCAATGTTGACCTAAATGACTAATGATGATAAATAGAATCCACCTGTGTGTAATCAAGTCTCTGTATAAATGCACCTGCACTGTGATAGTCTCAGAGGTCCGTTTAAAGCTCATGAAGAACAAGGAACACATCAGGCAGGTCCGAGATACTGTTGTGGAGAAAATTAAAGCCGGATTTGGATACAAAAAGATTTCCCAAGCTTTAATCATCCCAAAGAGCACCGTGCAAGCAATAATATTGAAATGGAAGGAGTATCAGACCACTCCAAATCTACCAAGACCTGATCGTCCCTCTAAACTTTCAGCTCATAAAAGGAGAAGACTGATCAGAGATGCAGCCAAGAGGCCCATGATCACTCTGGATGAACTGCAGAGATCTACAGCTGAGGTGGGAGACTCTGTCCATAGGACAACAATCAGTCGTATACTGCACAAATCTGGCCTTTATGGAAGAGTGGCAAGAAGAAAGCCATTTCTTAAAGATATCCATAAAAAGTGTTGTTTAAAGTTTGCCATAAGCCACCTGGGAGACACACCAAACATGTGGAAGAAGGTGCTCTGGTCAGATGAAACCAAAATTGAACTTTTTGGCAACAATGCAAAACGTTATGTTTGGCGTAAGAGCAACACGGCTCATCACCCTGAACACACCATCCCCACTGTCAAACATGGTGGCGGCAGCATCATGGTTTGGGCCTGCTTTTCTTCAGGGACAGGGAAGATGGTTAAAGGTGATGGGAAGATGGATGGAGCCAAATACAGGACCATTCTGGAAGAAAACCTGATGGAGTCTGCAAAAGACCTGAGACTGGGACGGAGATTTGTCTTCCAACAAGACAATGATCCAAAACATAAAGCAAAATCTACAATGGAATGGTTCAAAAATAAACATATCCAGGTGTTAGAATGGCCAAGTCAAAGTCCAGACCTGAATCCAATCAAGAATCTGTGGAAAGAACTGAAAACTGCTGTTCACAAATGCTTCGTTACACTTCGTGATTGTGTCCCACTTGTTGTTGATTCTTCACAAAAAAAATACAGTTTTATTGAAGCCTGAAATGTGGCAAAAGGTCGCAAAGTTCAAGGGGGCAAAATATATATATATATGTATTTCAAAAATGCTAAAAGCCAAATATAATTGTACATAATTTAATTATCATTATTGTTTACACAGGGTGAAACGTTGAAAATAAATCTTAACAGTTTGAGTGTGAGACTCTTATTTGTAAAAGTGCAATCATCCAAAGCCTTTTCCATCTAACAGTGCTGCCGATCTCAGAATCAAGCATCTGAAGAGTTTTCTCACCCTCATTCTGCCGTTGCGGATCGCGGGTCCGTCCTCAGCCAGTCTCAGCACAAACAGGTCCATCTTATATTCCCGTCCTCCGCGGATACTAAAGCCAAATCCCTTCACACTTTTCTCCAGTTCCACAGTGAAATAGTCATAGTCCTAGAAAAAATGTAATACACAAAAAATCTAAGTGTGACACACTGCTTTTCAAGGCAACCCCCACATTTTACTTTTATTTAGCTTTTATCCAATTTACATTTAGATATATTTAATATTCATTTATATTGATTTACTTTTTTCTAAAATTATCAAAATTACATTTAAAATCATTATATGAGATCAAACTTAATTAAAATATTTGTAAAAAAAATTATAATAATTATATATATTATATACACCGATCAGGCATAACATTATGACCGGTGAAGTGAATTACACTGATTATAATAATAGATTTTATTTATAACACACTTTTCATTCCGAAGAATCTCAAAGTGCAAATTATATAATATCTTCATCACGGCAAATGTTAGTGCGTGGGATATATTAGGTAGCAAGTGAACATTTTGTCCTCAAAGTTGATGTGTTAGAAGCAGGAAAAATGGGCGAGACCAAATTGTGATGGCTAGACAACTGGGTCAGAGCATCTCCAAAACTGCATCTCTTGTGGGGTGTTCCTGGTCTGGTCAGTATCTATCAAAAGTGGTCCAAGGAAGGTGAACTGTGGTGAACTGGCGACATGGCCATGGGTGGCCACTGGCCATGGCTCACTGATGCACGTGGGGTACTAAGGCTGGCCTGTGTAGTCTGATCAAACAGATGAGCCACTGTAACTTGCTCAAAGAAGTTAATACTAGTTCTGATAGAAAGCTGTCAGAATACAGTTTATCGCAGTTTGTTGCGTATGGGGCTGCATGGCCCAAACCAGTCAGGGTGCACATGGAGGTCATGATGCTATGCCTGATTGGTGTATATAAATATTACATATGCATACAAGTATGTAAATACAGAACAAATCTTTCATACAAAAACAAATGAGGAGATAAAACATGGTGCTTTTGATGGATATTTTCTAGCTGCATTTCACTGTTTTTGTTCCATACTTTGGATGTCAAGTAATATTTGTATGTAATAAAAATAAGCAGTTTCACCTGTGGTCTGTAATCAGTGATGGAGTGTTGTCTGTAGTCAATCAGAGCAGGTGGGTGTCGGTACTCCATGGTGGGCGGCTGTCTGTAGTCTGCTACAGGTGGATGTCTGTAGTCCACCGGGGGCTGTCTGTAGTCTGTGTATGCAGCTTGGCAGATATCGGGTTTAACATCCTGCCTGGCTTTTACTTCCGACCTGTAGTTACCAACAAGGTCATATTAAGCCATCTTGTCCCACAATTCAAACATGCTGAATAACTTCAGCTACACGTTTTGAATTCAAGAATTCAAGTTTAAACCAACTAATCTCTCTGAGAATGTTGTTTTACATACTATTAGGTCCCATGTACGATAAAAACAACATATTGTGAATATATTTTTCATCTAGCAGTGACCTTTTCTTCTCTCTGACCATGTGAGCAGGGCTTTGCTCATGGGCCATATTTATCAAGTCCCAGTCCCCATCTTTCCCATTGCATAAATCAGAGTAGTCTTGAACTGACCCTGGGAAAAAATTTGCTAACCCTGCCTGAGAGGAGAAGAATGTATTATTGAAGAGGTAAATAATTTATCATTAAGTGTTAAGTGATGTTACTTGGGCTGGTGTGAGAGAAAGACAGCAGATGCTCAAAGCGTTATGTGAGATTGCCCAAGGCAGTTGGGTTGAGCTCAAAGACTACCTGAGAGAAACCCTGGACACATGAGAAAAACTTAGATGTGTCAATCTCATGAAGCATATCAAGAACATGCCTGACACCCCAAAAGTCAAAATATGAAATATAATTATGATATATATATATATATATATATATATATATATATATATATATATATATATATATATATATATATATATATATATATATATATATATATATATATATATATATATATATTTGTATTTTCATTTTATTTAAAATAATTAATTAAACAGAATTAACACTATTAATTTATGTTTTATATTTTGCAAACAATGGACCTGATTTTTTACCAGTAAAGAGATTTCTTGCATTGAAATACTGTATGAACATTTTGAAATTTGCTCCAAAAAACTCATTACCATAAAGAAAAACGATATTAGATGTTATTTATATTGTAAACCAAATTATAAATATTTATATTTATTTGTATAACATACATTGAACTAAATCATAAGAATTGCCATTTAAAACAGATATTTACATAACTTAAAAGTAAAATGAATAAATTACAGAAATGAGAATTTGAAAATTGTCATTTTTTATGGAATATAAATGTGCTTAACCATAATAAAAATAAGGTTAAGACAAAAAACCTTTACAATATAAAACAGTCGGATAGGCGGATGGATAAAAAGATAGATGGTTAGACAGACAGACAGACAGACAGACAGACAGACAGACAGACAGACAGACAGACAGACAGACAGATAGACAGATAGACAGATAGATAGATAGATAGATAGATAGATAGATAGATAGATAGATAGATAGATAGATAGATAGATAGAAAACAGTACCTGGTGTCATGAAGGTACAGCTGTGGTGGTACGGGCACTGATCCGATGGAGGTGGGTTGAACCCCCGGGATGCCTGGATCCACAGCAGGAGCAGCCTGAGTCACCACTGAGCCCGACTGCATGGCCTCCAGGCCGGGCTGACTCACAGGAAGACTGCTTTGAGTCACTGGTGGGCTGCTGTGTGGAGCTCCAGGGCCCGACTCCATCAGCAGGGGACTGGGCTGCGTGGTGGCCGGGCTGGGGTGGGGCGCTGGTGGGCTGGGATGAGCCACCGTCGGGCTCTGCTGGGCTGCTGGGCTGGACTGAGTCTGAGGGCTGTGCTTCTGGGCCACCATGGGACTCTGCTTCTCCGATGTAGGTGCCGAATGAGCACCGTTTACATCTAGGGGACAAAATGATTGTGTTTTCAAAAGAAGAAGACAGAAATCTTTCTTTATTGTAACATACTCTGACCATACCTTCCTCTGGGATGATGTGCAAGGTGACAGTGAGTCCAGCGTCTTTGATCAGCTTGACAATGTCAGCGTGAGGCATGTTAATGATAGACTGACAGTTGACAGCCATAATACGATCACCAACTTTCAGCTTCCCACAGCGATCGGCCGGGCTGCCCTCGATGATGCGGCCGATCTTATGTGGCACAGCTACAAAACATATGGACGGTGAATGTTATAAAAACCACATGTCAAACACTTTGGCTATATTTCAGTAAAAAAGCTATAAGAAGAAATTCATATTGCCCTGCAATATAAATGATATTATCCTTTAAGAAATTCTATTTCATTTCATTTTTTATACAATCTCAATTGCAATGGTACTAAAATAGGCTTAATTTGCTATAATAATAACAACAACAACAAATATTTAATAGTATATTATATATATATATATATATATATATATATATATATATATATATATATATATATATATATATATATATATATATATATATAAATTATAACAATAAATATTTATAAATATTGTAAAAATATGTGAAAATAATACACATATGCAATATGTAAAAATATGTGATAAATAAATATTGTGAAAATATTTATTAATATTAGTATTATACATTTATTTTATATGTATAATTTATATAAAATTATGAATATAAAAATCTATTATAAAATTTTTTGATAGTAATCTTAATGGTACTATAATAATAATAATAATATTATTATTAAGTCCAGAATTATTATATTATTATAACCAGATATATAACAAGATATATTTGGATCAATATTACTATTGTGCATGTATCTTATAAAAAGTATTATTGTAAATATTATTAATAGTATTGCTTAATTTGTTATATCTATCTATCTATCCATCCATCCATCCATCCATCCATCCATCCATCTATCTATCTATCCACACACACACACACACACACACACACACACACACACACACACACACACACACACACACACACACACACACACACACACACACACACACACACACACACACACACACACACACACACACACACACACACACACACACACACACAGTAGAGGTTTTTAAACGTGGTCTTAAAAGTCACCTTTTTAGAAGAGTTTTGATTGATTTGATTTGTTACTTCTTAATTTTTCAGTTTTATTTATTTATTTATTTATTTTTAATAGTTGATTGTTTTAAATCTGAAGCACTGCAAATTTTTTTGATATATCAAATATTTGTTTAATGACATTTGTTTAATATTTTTTTTAAATATGTTTAATATGTGTTTAATATGTGTTTAATATATATATATATATATATATATATATATATATATATATATATATATATATATATATATATATAAAAACACATTTCTTATTTTTATTTTGGGATGGAATAGGTACCTAATATAATTTTTTTTGTGCGTGTGTTTTTTTACAGGTTGTGTGAAATTAACCCAAATGTTGATTAAATTCTTTCTTTGAAACGCAATGACTTTTTTTTATGATTAAATCTTGTGGTATGTCTATCCCAGACTTTCAATACATCTGCACTTTAAAGCATTACCATGTGTGCCTGAATGCATTAGTGTTCACCAGAACATCAGGTTAACAGCTATGTGAAGAGTGGACTCACTTATTGTGTTTGTGGTCTCTGGACGGTTGAGGGAGCTGATGATGACAAAACCAAAGCCTTCGCTTTCCTTGCGGTGGATAACTACATCAGTAGTGGGGGGTAAGTTGACCGGGCACACAGCATGACCCCGGGGAGAACTGCTTTGATTGGTCGCTGCACCATTTTCCTCACATGGCTGGCCTGCAGGTGGCAGCACACACAATCTCAGCCAATGCAAACACAAACCACAGCGATTACACAGTAAAAACTGCCTCCAATTACTGCAGGTTTACTTATTAGAAATGTATTTAACCATTGGTACATCAGGCTTTTATGGCTCATATAATATGATATAATGAGAATATGGAGATCATACTTAAGGTGGAAAAGATTCAGAGGCCCAAACTGAGCAAAAACAAGCTGATATGCAAAAACAAGAAGACGTAAGTTTATGAGATTGTTTTAACACTAGAGCAGAATACTGAAGTGCAAATAAATATCAATTGTCACTATATCTCCCTATATGTCTTAAGATATTTAATTGTTAGTTTTTAGTTTTATGACCAAAGCCCTGCAGTTTGCATATTGAGTTTTGAAATATTGAAAATATTCACATGATACATGGATAATCAAGTTAACCTAAATTCAGCCCAGAAAGTGTTCATCTTGAAATATGACTAATAATATAAAAGTTATTCTGATGTTTACTTTACTGCAAAATCTTTCCTGGTTTTTATAAAGACACGTGAACCTTGACCTGAAGAGGGACATTTTTAAAATGACACTATACTTTTTATCAAGTTAAAAAGGCCTTTTAAACGACCAATTAGACAACAAAAGGGATGTAGCAGATTGTGTACAACTGGGTTTTCAGCAAAATGTTGATCATGTTGGTAATTTTGAGGCCTTAGAAATATTATAGGGTAGGCATATAGGCTTATTAAAGAAACTAGAAATGTACTTGTATACTATATTAAGGAATTTGTTGTTTTATAAACCCTGACAGTGCAGTTAGTGACTGGATTTGAGGATATGATTGTTGGTTTTGTGCCACTGGAGAGTTTCTTACCCTGCTGTGTCAGAACTCTCCTCCTGACAGTCAAGGTGACCTGTCCGTTTCGAGCAGCCGCGTGCATGAGGTCGATGACGTAACGGTGTGGTCTCCCCGCCACGGGCATCCTGTCAACCGAGACCAGCTCATCTCCCGGACGCAGTCTGCCGTCGCGCTCCGCGGGGCTGTTCTCTATGATTGCTCCGATCACAATCTGTGAAGAAAAATCAGTCATCACATTAATGTGAACTGACATTCGCAGTCTCATTATAATATCGTCGCCAATTTTACATTACATGTACAAACAGCGATTTTTCATGACTAACTGATGGTTTTATACATGTCTAGCCTGATAAAGTCACTCTACTGCTGGTATTTATTTAAGAAAAGTACATTAAAATACCAGAGATTAATGTACAACTAGCTGAGACGGCTTCATGGAAATCCATGACAATCCAATCTAAAGCAATAAGGCTTTTAACAGCCACGATTCTGCATAGTTTAAAATAAAGCAGCACACCTTATGTACAGTGGCCATAAATGCTATCAGATGCTAAGATTATTTGATATATACCATGGTACTGAACAAGATTATTTGGAAGAAAATGTGCAGTAAACAATCATTTAACTAAACTAAAAGAAAAAAATGCAATGCAAAGGAACAAAGCAAAGCACTAATTATGACAAAAAATATGACATTAATTTGACTTTATTTAAATAAATAATTATTAAAAGATTATTAAAATTGTATTTTCATTTTACACATTTTTAATTATTTCTCAAGCCTTGCTTTAGACCAGACAACAACACGTCTGACTGATATGTAAAACAGCCAATCACAAAGTGGTGTATTTTAGTTATTACAGGCAGATGGAACAATGTATGATGGAATGAAAGGGATGAAAACTACACTGAAATTAAATAAATACAAATTAAAATAAAATAAACAACATTTATGGAATAATTTTTGAAAAATTCAAGCGCAAAACTAAAATTGAAAATAAAAACAAAACAATTATTAGTTGGGCATTGTAATGAAAATATCTCCTTATGAGTCATTTTTGATATCATAATTTTTATTAAATAGTTACTTAAGTAGTTTAAAGATATTTTTTTTACTTTTGAAGCTTGATGGACACAAACTTATGTCATAATATTATTGACATTATTATAGATGAATGCTAAGTCTGAGCAAAAACAGCTAAGAAATTAATACTTTTAATCAGCAAGGACGCATTGTCAAAAAATGACAGTAAAGATATTTATAAAGATACAAATGACTTTTTTAGTTAAAATAAATGCTGTTCTTTTGAACTTTCAATTCATCCAATAATCCTGAGAAAAATGTACCAAGGTTTCCACAAAAAATGTAAGCAGTTCAACTGCTTTCAACATTGATAATAATAAGAATGTTTATTGAACACCAAATTTTCTAATTAGAATGATTTCTGAAGGATCATGTGACACTGAAGCCTGGAGTAATGATGCTGAAAATTCAGCTTTGATCACTGGAATAAATTACATTTTGAAATATATTAAAATAGAAAACAGTTATTTTGAATTGTAATTATTATTTCTCAATATTATGTTTTTTTATTGTATTTTTGATCAAATAAATGCAGCCTTGATGAGCATAAAAGTAGAAAAAAAAAAAAAAAAAAAAAATCATACCAACCCTAAATCTTTGAACGGCAATTTATATAATCATACAGCCCAGCTCTCAGATTACTGTGAAATTTTCAAAAATATAACCACAACTATAGTCATATACCATCATGGTGCATGGCAAAAAAAACATGATACTGCTATTGTGGTATAAGTGAATATTGTGGAAATGAATTTGTCAGGTGTGTTTCCATCTGCTGCTCGTGGAGCTGTACAGATATGAGCCAGTATCTGTTTATCCTGCCCCATACGAGCCTTGTCACGGGCCTCCGGACTCACAGCCTGCACCGCCTCGTCTCCACCCAGAATCCTGAAGCCGAAACCGGTCTTCTCACGCAGCAGGTGCACTTCCACTTCTTGGTACTCCACACCTGAGGAACAAGGATTACAAATGAGATCAAACACACCCAATTCAAGTTCGAGTTCATTCATGGTGCTTCCTTGTTTGACATAAAAGCAAAGATCAGGGCTTCTTCAAGAACGTCAAACCATCCCTAAACCTAACCACAAGCTGAAGGATCAGAGAACGTCACACGTTATGTAGGTCATCTCACATACTGGAGAGCTGAACCTTCTGATGTAGTGGAGAATAAGAGTACAGTGGTAGACAGAGAACTAAATATAGAGCACTAAAGTCACATGGGTTACATAAATTAGCAATTGAAATGTGACTAACAGCATATGTGCCCTGACATAAAGAAAGGGAACGCAGCACAATAGACTTGCCTGTAGAGTCTGTCAGCGTCCGAGGTGGAATTGGCTCTGTGCGAATGAGAAATGAGAGCTTCAAACAATCGAATTATTCAAAAATACTTTGAACTATCAACTGCCGTTATTTTTTTTATTGAGGCTCATATGTGGGAGGAATCACAAGGAACCTGTCAAGAATTTTATAGGCTAATATTTCACCTCAAACTGAAATGAAATAAGAAATTTTCATTAGATTAAAGAAAATTTAGCAAATCATGATTATCATGAAAATGAAGCCTCTCAGTTGTCATTAACATAAAAAAAAGAATAATATAGTATAGCAGTGGCGTGCGGTCCATATAAGCTGCGAATGCACTGCATACCCAAGTCATTCCCTGATTAGTATTAATAATATAAATTACTATAATTTCCCTTGCAGGGCTCTAGAGTGCAACTAATTTGGTCGCACATGCACCCAAAAATTGTAAGGGTGCACCTAAAATTTTTCCTAGGCCGCACTGCTGCATCCGTTTAGCTGCCTACACGAACGAAGTGGTTTTTTTTTCTCCTTTGACGGAACTCAAGCCATGGTTGGCTTGTGTTGTGGTCTAAACCAATCAGAGACAGAGATGGGGCGGGACTTTGCCTCTGATTGGCTGTGGTGCAGACTCAGCTTGCTCCGTGCTGCGTGTGATTTGAAATTGCGACCTGAGCCGCATTAGAGTCAAACAGCATCAGCAAACTAAACGCGGCGTTTCGTGAGTCCATGTTACTGTGTGTGTGTGTGTGCAAACGGACCTGAGTGTGTGAGAGAGAGAGAGCCTAAACTACCGCCTTTCATTGTCAGCTGAACTCAGGTGGCACAAGAGTCAAAAGATCTAGGAATACGTTTTATGCAAATAAAAAAGTTTCTTATGTTAACATTAAAGTAAAAGAGTCCTATACTCACATCATCAAGCAAACCACCAAAGCAAAAATCATTGTGTGTAATTGTTAACTGTTGTATGTAATTGTTAAGTTGTTTGGCAAAACTGTTAGGGGTTAACATAATCATTTGACGTTTACCGTTTGTAATCTTCCTTTGAAGAGACTGGCAGATTGCGTCTCAACATTTCCCTCAGATGCAGTAATGCTTAAAGGGTTAGTTCACCCAAAAATAAAATTGATGTCATTAATGACTCACCCTAATGTCGTTCCACACCCCTAAGACCTCCGTTCATCTTCAGAACACAGTTTAAGATATTTTATATTTAGTCCGAGAGCTTTTCTGTTCCTTCAATGAAAGTGTATGGACACTATACTGTCCATGTCCAGAAAGCTAATAAAACATCATGAAGTAGTCCATATGTGACATCAGTCAGTTAAATAGAATCTCTTGAAGCATAAAAAAACGACTTTATTCAGCATTGTCTTCTCTTCCGTGTTTGCTTTCAATCCTCAAACAAAGATTCGAATGGTTATGAATCAGCGTATTGATTCATGATTTGGATCACGTGTCAAACTGCTGAAATCACGTGACATTGGCGATCCGAACCATGAATCAATACACTGATTTATAACCATTCGAATCTTTATTCGAATCTTTATCGTAGTTTTTGTTATTTTTGGACCAAAATGTATTTTTGATGCTTCAAGACATTCTAATGAACCAACTGATGTCACATATGGACTACTTTGATGACGTTTTTATTACCTTTCTATTTTATGCTTTCTGGACATGGACAGTATAGTGTGCATACACTTTCATTGAGGGAACAGAAAAGCTCTCGGACTAAACATAAAATATCTTAAACTGTGTTCTGAAGATGAACGGAGGTCTTACGGGTGTGGAACGACATCGGGGTGAGACATTAATGATATCAATTTCACTTTGGGGTGAACTAACCCTTTAACGTTAATCCAGTTGGCGTCACTACTCTGACTGTTCATTGTTATAGTACATTCCAAATATAATCTCTTTGAGAATGATATTTGCTGATATATCTACTGTCCTTCCTGAAACGCTAATGCTTAGAATCATTATTAATATGTTGTGCTGCTACAATGTTACTTTCTGTCTCTTTGAGAAAACGTTCAATTCTGCAGTGATCTACACGTAATAATTCATAATTTCATTATAGTATTTGTTCCAGCTGGCACAATTTTATTAAGAAATATAAAAAAAACTATAGTCTACCATAGCCTACAATATCCTATCAGTAACATTACCACATAGCCTAATTATTACAATCATCAAAGCACGAAATAGCAGGCAGAGGAAATAAAAAATATCTGTATTTTTATTTATTATAAATTGTGTTTCTTTTTTCCCCCCTTTGTTTTATTCTCTTTTTTAAATTAATTTATAACACTTGGTTAAAATTGTAGTTTAAAATAGTAGACTAATGTTCAAAGCATTGAAAAGCACAGAAAAGTATATTAGTATATTAAGAAAAGTATATTAGTATATTAATACTTCATTTTAATTCCTGTGTAATTGCATATATTATGTTGTCTTTTAAATAATATGAATGTATATAAGGCGTGATAAAAAGGTGACCTTGAAATTGGTGTTAAAGGTGGCGCGAGCTAGGAAATTTTTGGGTGCACCTAAATTTAGTGCTGGTCTCCACCAGTGTGCACAAAGTTAGTCTGGAGCCCTGCCTTGTTTAATATGAACCATGAAGCTTATATGATATTATATTATATATATTATATTAGTAATGCATATGAAACTCTCTGTCATTTATTTGTTTCCAAACAATGGTACTTTTCTTCAAATATGTTGTTCCGGGTATGCGAATCCACAGCAGCTTTGGCGCCTACGCTCTGTTGTCAAGTATCATCATCACTGTCCCACGTTCTCATTGGTTTATGACATTTGTGGGATTTACTGGGTAAATCGTGAGTGGAATTTGGGGAGAAACAAAAATTAGCAGTCCTAAAAATGCCAAATTTTCATTATAAATGATTCTAAAAACAGCGCCCATCAAAAGCTCTGACTTACGTCTGCTTTCGTAAATGGCACGTGACTTCTCGTAGAGGTCGTAGGGGTCAGGCTTGCCCAGGTGGAAGCCCTCTGTGTCTGGAACAGAGGAGCGATGGAGAGCCTGGCCGGGATGTGGAGCACCGTGGGGGAGCAAAGCGGCCGACAAGCTGGTCTGGGGGCTTCCTTGAGAGTCCCACTGCAATGACATAGACCAGTGTGAGTAGATAATATATAGCATACACAAAACAAAAAAAGTACACATTTCTCATGTAGATCCTTTAGAAGATCAAGCAGAGACGATTTGGTGTAACAAAGGTGACCCCCGTCGTTACTCCTGTCCTCTTTCTGCAAGGAGAGAGTTTTGCAGTCCAATCATTCTCTGGAGGTTCAACGAAGAAGAATTAAGCCCTAAGTGTGAAGCGAAGTGTCTGAGCTACAGTCATGCGCCCCAGGGGCTAATGGATCCTATTTCCTGTGAGCTGTTCATTTCACCTGCAGCTTTCTGCTTAACCTGCCAATTCCATTACGAGCCCTGAATCCAGCCGAACTGGACGGCTTCCTGAAAATGATGTATCTCACACCGGCATGAAAGTGAACTCACATGAAACTAGATATCAAGGCTAGTTCTAGAAATGCCTAAATGTGCTAAATGAAATGTTACTTTAAAAGGCTCCAGAGAAAATAAACCTGAGATGTATAGTCTTTCAAACAGCATTTGCAGACCTACAATGCAATTAAGGCATGTAAAACTAAGGAAAATTATACCAGAAGACTAAAAACCTTGTGAAGAATTAATTTGTTGCAGGGTAGTGACGAGCAGCCTGGTGGTTCTGGTAAATATCCCTTCTCTAGAATACTTGATTCTACACACACATACAGTGAGGGAAATAAGTATTTGAACACCCTGCTATTTTGCAAGTTCTCCCACTTAGAAATCATGGAGGGGTCTGAAATTGTCATTGTAGGTGCATGTCCACTGTGAGAGACATAATCTTTAAAAAAATCAGAAATCACAATGTATGATTTTTTAACTATTTATTTTTATGATACAGCGCCAAAAAAGTATTTGAACACCTAAGAAAATCAATGTTAATATTTGGTGCAGTAGCCTTTGTTTGCAATTACAGAGGTCAAACGTTTCCTGTAGTTTTTCACCAGGCTTGCACACACTGCAGGGATTTTGGCCTACTCCTCCACACAGATCTTCTGTAGATCAGTCAGGTTTCTGGCCTGTCGCTGAGAAACATGGAGTTTGAGCTCAAAGATTCTCTATTGGGTTTAGGTCTGGAGACTGGCTAGGCCACGCCAGAACCTTGATATGCTTCTTACAGAGCCACTCCTTGGTTATCCTGACTGTGTCCTTCAGGTCATTGTCATGTTGGAAGACCCAGCCTCGACCCATCTTCAATGCTCTAACTGAGGGAAGGAGGGTGTTCCCCAAAATCTCGAAATACATGGCCCCGGTCATCCTCTCCTTAATACAGCACAGTCGCCCAGTCCCATGTGCAGAAAAACACCCCCAAAGCATGATGCTACCACCCCCATGCTTCACAGTAGGAATGGTGTTCTTGGGATGGTACTCATCATTCTTCTTCCTCCAAACAATTTTAATGGAATTATGAACAAAAAGTTATATTTTGGTCTCATCTGACCACATGACTTTCTCCCATGACTCCTCTGGATCATCCAAATGTTCATTGGCAAATTTAAGACGGACCTGGACATGTGCTGGTTTAAGCAGGGGAACCTTTCGTGCCATGCATTATTTCAAACCATGTTGTCTTAGTGCATTACCAACAGTAACCTTGGAAACGGTGGTCCCAGCTCTTTTCAGCTCCTCCTGTGTAGTTCTGGGCTGATTTCTCACCTTTCTTAGGATCATTGAGACCCGACGAGGTGGGATCTTGCATGGAGCCCCAGTCCGAGGGAGATTGACAGGCATGTTGAGCTTCTTCCATTTACTAATGATTGCTCCAAGAGAGGACCTTTTTTCACCAAGCTGCTTGGCAATTTCCCCGTGGCCCTTTCCAGCTTTGTGGAGGTGTACAATTTTATCTCTAGTGTCTTTGGACAGCTCTTTGGTCTTGGCCATGTTAGTAGCTGGATTCTTACTGATTGTATGGGGTGGACAGGTGTCTTTAAGCAGCTAATTTAGGATTATAAATGGAGTGGAGGTGGACATTTTAAAGGCAGACTAACAGGTCTTTGAGGGTCAGAATTCTAGCTGATAGACAGTTTTCAAATACTTATTTGCAGCTGTATCATACGAATAAATAGTTAAAAAATCATATATTGTGGGTAAACCGAAGAAATTCTTACAGATTTGGAACCCCTTTATGGAATTTCTGGAAAGGGATGATTGAATTTGACATTTTGGATGCTCTAATGGGTGTGGTACTGCAGATTATATACTGTCTTGCAGGGTGCAACACCTAATTTTCCTCTAAAACTGGGCAATCATTGGTGTTGGCATTTTTATTGAAGTATTTGACTTTAATGTATGTGTAATTAGATGTTTATAATGTGTATCTGTACATATGTATGGATATTGTATGTTAATGTGGGTATGTGTACTTATACATGTATGTATAGGCATTTATCATTTTTTTTAATTTTTTTTTATTTATTTTTTTATTTTTTTATCATCATTTATTTGTTTGAATTATTTGTTACTCATTTGCTGGCATGGGGTGGGGGTTGTTCTGTAAAAATGTGAAAAGCTGTAAATAAAATATTTTAAAAATCATATATTGTGATTTCTGGATTATAATTTTTTTAGATTATGTCTCTCACAGTGGACATGCACATACGTTGACAATTTCCGACCCATCCATGATTTCCAAGTAGGAGAACTTGCAATATACCAGTGTTCAAATACTTATTTTCCTCACTGTATAAACACCTATCATGCATTACATAATGATTACCTTCCCAATATTGTAATGGTCCTCTTTTTAATGCCAGAAAAGCCCTGACCTGTCGAGGCATGGACTCCACTAGACCCCTGAAGGTGTGTTGTGGTATCTATCAAACTCATTGTTGTGCCCCTCAAACCATTCCTGAACCAATTTTGCCTTCTTGGCAGGGTTATCCTGTGTTATCCTGCTGAAAGAGGCATATCCACCAGGGAATACCGTTTCCATGAAAGGGTGTACATGGTCTGCAACAATGCTTCGGTAGGTGGTATGTGTCAAAGTAACATCCACATAGATGGCAGGACCCAAGGTTTCCTAGCAGAACATTGCTCAAAGCATCACACTGCCTCAAGAGCTGCAATTTTTGAGATGCTCCGACTCAGTCGTCTAGCCACCACAATTTGGCCCTTGTCAAACTCACTCAAATCCTTGCCCATTTTTCCTGCTTCTAACACATCAACTTTGAGGACAAAATGTTCAATTGTTGCCTAATATATCTCACCCATTAACAGGTGCTGTGATGAAGAGATAATCAGTGTTATTCACTTCATCTGTCAGTGGTCGTAATGTTATGCCTGATCGGTGTATAGAGGATATACTATGGAGCTATAAAAATCACAAAATTATCTGAATTTGAATTGTATAAATCTGAATTATTGACAAGTGTAATCTAATAAAATTGAATATTATGTTGCATTTTACATAGTTCTGAATTTGAATTTTTAAATGTTGAATATAGAACATTTGAAACTGAACACATAAAATGTTTTTATGTCGAAATTGTATAGACGGATGATGAAGAAATTCAGAACATCCAATTCAATATTCTAACATTTAAACCGCAGAAATTCAGATCTTACAGAAAGTAGGCCAGAGGTCATTATCAGGGAAGAGTAAAGGATGTCAGAAAAGTCAAACAGAGCACCTTCTGATCATTTCATTTCCTATTTGTAATGGAATAACGAGAAAAGATCAAACATCCCTTTATATGTTTTTGTTTAGTTTAGATTAATGCACAGATAATAAAATTTCGGACAGATTTCTCATTTTTCGTGTGTGGCTTACAAATCGCTGATTAGTGAAGAAAATCTCAGCATTTTATGTCATCTGTCGTTCTCCAGGGCTGAATCCAAAATCGCCCCCTAAACCCTCGTTCACTATTCCCTACTTTAGTCCACTAATACAGTTAACTTGAACAAGTAAATGAAAACGAGTGTGTGAAGTCAGACAGCCGTTGAGTGTATATCAGCTGTAGCTAGACTCGTTACTGCGGTGTGGGGTTGAATGACTGCACTCGAACATGTCCATGGAACATGTCCTCAAATAATGTTCTATTTGAGGGTATAGGGGGCGATCTCGGATTCAGCCCAGGTCTGTTCAACAAAATAATAGTCTTATAGCAGTAGTAGGCTACCGCTTCTTAAACTGTACAGGGCAGGTCAGATCGGGCTTTCTTCTGTGCAGGGTTAATGCGTTTCACAGAAAAAAATAAAATAAAATGATATCAGAAATATGAAATGTTAATCAGCACCTGGCCTGTGCGGAATACAATCTTTGTTGTTAGGCTGCGCTATAGAGCGAAGAGAAGGCAGGCTAAAGCACAGACCAATGTTCAGTCAAGTGTAAATAGCAGCAATCATAACTTCTCTTTACAATATGCTCAGTTTTGGACAAGGGATGCAAATACTGTCATGCTAATTGGCTGAGGGTGGATACCGATGATGGTGATTTTAAATTTAATTGTAACTCATAGCCGCGAGCGAGATGATTGACAGGACGATAGCGTAGGCCAGCGCAAGATAACTTTTGTTAATAAAAAATATAGGCCAAAAGCTTATTTCTTTGCTTAATATAAGAGTTTGTCTTTGTTTTATTGTTCTTTTAAATCAAATAACAGTGAACCACAAACTGAGGATTCTTTTTAAAGGGGAATTTCCAAATATTTTTTAATTCATTTTTTATAATGCAGGTTTGTTATTTTATGTCATCTGTCTCTTTTAATTTTAATAAAAGTTTAATATAGCCTATGCAAGTTTTTTTATTGAACTATTTTATTGTTGTGGTACTTTCATTAAAGGCTAATAACGAACAAAACAATAAACATGTTTAAAAGTAATTAAAGAGGAAATTCATGTTCTTTCATTAATTTGTTAGAACGCAAGTATTCGTCTTATTCGATTTTGGTAGTAATAACGAATAATGTTTCTGATCATTTCTGTTTAAGAGTGGAGGAAGATGCTGTCAAACATGACCGAAATGAGTTCTATAGGCCTATTACAGATGCTGAATTTATTTATTTAAATACATTTTTGCCAAAAATGGTCTAATGAAAAAATGTTTAGGGGCGATTTTGGATTCAGCCCTGGAGAACGACAGATGACTGTACTGAGGTTCAAAAACTGAATATTTCCAGTCTATTAATTCAGAACAATCAGCTGTTTGAAAATACATGTCTATACAATTTCGACATAAAAACATTTTATGTGTATAACATAATATTCAAATTAGTTAGTTTACACTTGTCAATAATTCAGATTTATACAATTCAAATTCAAATCATTTTGTCATTTTCTAGCCCCATAGTATATACACACATTATATTATATTATATATATATTTATATGTATTATTTATATTATATATATATATATCACACACAAACATTTTCTGCTTCCTGAACTGTGCAGAGTTTGATGTAGAATTAAAAGTATAATGTTTTTCTTATATATAAAAGGAAAAATATATATGTAATTACCTTTAATTAATTTCATGGCCTTCTTGATATATTTATAGATAACAGATTTCCTCAATTCACTCACCACTGGGCAGAGGGGCAAAAATATATATATTTTGGAACTTTCAGAACAGGTTTGTATCATGCTGAAGTGGTTTATTTTTTTAAAATAAATAATCTGTGAATAAAATAAATAAGAAATCAGGTTTGGAGTGACATGAGGGTGAGTAAATAATGACAGAATTTTCATTTATGTGTGAACTCTCTCTTTAATATTTAAAACTTCAAATGAATCCATTTTCAGAAACGAGGAGTTTTGTTTTTAAGTCCGCCAGAGCTATAAATCACATGGCAGCATGATTGAGTCTGCGGGTCTCAGGGACAGAGGAGGAGGAATATCAATTGAGTATCACCTGCATAATCTTTGCTCAGAATAATTTCAACACATTCTAGCGTGCATCTTTCACACACACACACACACACACACACACACACACACACACACACACACACACACACACACACACACACACACACACACACACACACACACACACACACACACACACACACACACACACACACACACACACACACACACACACACACACACACACACACACACACACACACACACACACACACAAAAAGAAACACTTTGCTGTCAGTTAAAGCTTTTTGTTTGCTAATGCAGCAGCACAAGAGGCATACTGATTATGTACGCCACCCATGGCGACTGCATTAATGCATCTGTCACCCGGGACATCTCCATGTCGGGTTTCATCAGAGTGTTATCCAGCTGAACACGTGCTGAGACTAAGAACTCGCGGCTGCGGTTTGTCTTTAACAGTGATTGGAGATTGATGCTGCAATGGCTCTGAGCTTCTGAGGGATTTCGGCCATCAGACTCTAGTACAAGATCTTTGCTAAAGGGCAGCGGATTGCAAGAGGTGTGCAGGTGGTCAAATCCTCTTACGTTACATGAAAACATGATTTGCTCATTTCTCCAGCAAACACTGGCACAGAATGGCAACTGTCAAAATTCAAAGGCAAATATTGGCAGAAAATACTGAACAATGCTTCAACACTGAACACATTTGAACTTCTGCTTTACATATACTCAGTACACCGCTGGTCGTCTTGATGCCCTACACATCATTACTTTATGGTGCCCGCGGGTGTCGCAGGGCGGGGGGGGTTGCAGGGGGGAGAGAATTTTTGCTGAAAATTCTCGTGGTGCCTCCCTAAACACTTGGTGCCTAAGCGCAGCACGTGATGCGAGGGGCAGCACTGCATATACTGTATGTGTATGAGTACTTCTATGACTTTTCACTGACAACAAAGATGCAATCCAATAGTATGTGTTGGTGGCTAATTTGGCTGAATTCGTATAATCTCATACGTATGTTTTTGTACGAACTGCTTAAGCCCCACTGACACTTGACTTGGAGTGGTGGACCATAACGCATTTTTTTTCAAAAATTTCTGTACAAATCCCATTGTGCAAATTTATACAAAATTGCAACCTGATAAGAGTTTTCTCATGAGATTTGGTTGGCTCAGAAGAGTAAGGAATTGGACTACTCTGCTTGCGAAGTCTGTTTCGTTCTGTATTTGCAGTAACTGTGTTGTGTCGCCACTGAATAAGTAGAGCAGGAAATGTCTAATTATTTTAGTACTGTGTTCATAGCATGTGCGAGAACTGTTAATGGAACCGAATGGTTGAATCTGAATTAAAGCCATACTATGAGCCTCTGACGTTACAGCAGTTTAATTTCAAGGTCAGTTCAAGAACATGCAAACACAAATAGTTGTTTAAGAAACTAGAGATGCACTGATGGCAATTTTCTTGGCAGATTCCGATTTATGCTTCTTCTTCTTTTTAAGTTTGACCTGCTCCAAAACTGACTGTTCAACTGAATCTTCACAAAGACGGGAATACTGACATCATTTTGTGTGTACAGTGCCTTGCGAAAGTATTCGGCCCCCTTGAACTTTGCGACCTTTTGCCACAATTCAGGCTTCAAACATAAAGATATAAAACTGTAATTTTTTGTGAAGAATCAACAACAAGTGGGACGCAATCATGAAGTTGAACAAATTTTATTGGATATTTCAAACTTTTTTAACAAATCAAAAACTGAAAAATTGGGCGTGCAAAATTATGCAGCCCCCTTAAGTTAATACTTTGTAGCGCCACCATTTGCTGCGATCACAGCTGTAAGTCGTCTGGGGTATGTCTCTATCAGTTTTGCACATCGAGAGACTAAAATATTTGCCCATTCCTCCTTGAAGAACAGCTCGAGCTCAGTGAGGTTGGATGGAGAGCATTTGTGAACAGCAGTTTTCAGTTCTTTCCACAGATTCTCGATTGGATTCAGGTCTGGACTTTGACTTGGCCATTCTAACACCTGGATATGTTTATTATTGAACCATTCCATTGTAGATTTTGCTTTATGTTTTGGATCATTGTCTTGTTGAAAGACAAATCTCCGTCCCAGTCTCAAGTCTTTTGCAGACTCCATCAGGTTTTCTTCCAGAATGGTCCTGTATTTGGCTCCATCCATCTTCCCATCACCTTTAACCATCTTCCCTGTCCCTGAAGAAAAGAAGGCCCAAACCATGATGCTGCCGCCACCATGTTTGACAGTGAGGATGATGTGTTCAGGGTGATGAGCCGTGTTGCTTTTACGCCAAACATAACGTTTTGTATTGTTGCCAAAAAGTTCAATTTTGGTTTCATCTGACCAGAGCACCTTCTTCCACATGTTTGGTGTGTCTCCCAGGTGGCTTGTGGCAAACTTTAAACAACACTTTTTATGGATATCTTTAGGAAATGGCTTTCTTCTTGCCACTCTTCCATAAAGGCCAGATTTGGGCAGTATACGACTGATTGTTGTCCTATGGACAGAGTCTCCCACCTCAGCTGTAGATCTCTGCAGTTCATCCAGAGTGATCATGTGCCTCTTGGCTGCATCTCTGATCAGTCTTCTCCTTGTATGAACTGAAAGTTTAGAGGGACGGTCAGGTCTTGGTAAATTTGGAGTGGTCTGATACTCCTTCTATTTCAATATTATCGCTTGCACAGTGCTCCTTGGGATGTTTAAAGCTTAGGAAATCTTTTTGTATCCAAATCCGGCTTTAATTTTCTCCACAACAGTATCTCGGACCTGCCTGGTGTGTTCCTTGTTCTTCATGATGCTCTCTGCGCTTTAAACGGACCTCTGAGACTATCACAGTGCAGGTGCATTTATACGGAGACTTGATTACACACAGGTGGATTCTATTTATCATCATTAGTCATTTAGGTCAACATTGGATCATTCAGAGATCCTCACTGAACTTCTGGAGAGAGTTTGCTGCACTGAAAGTAAAGGGGCCGAATAATTTTGCACGCCCAATTTTTCAGTTTTTGATTTGTTAAAAAAAGTTTGAAATATCCAATAAATTTCATTCCACTTCAAGATTGTGTCCCACTTATTGTTGATTCTTCACAGAAAATAACAGGAAGGGGGGCGAATACTTTCGCAAGGCACTGTATTTGACTGTTCAAGTGCAGTAAGCCACTCATTTTGCTACTTGTGCGACTCATGAAGCGGGTGCGTGTGTTTCTGGTGCATGAAACCTGTGGGAATTGGTAAAATTGTGCGCAATACAAGCACTATTCAACCGGAACGAATGAGGCGAGTATGTGTGTGTGTCACTTCACTGTCAGAGAGAAGAGAGCATGAACGTGCAGCTGCTGTTATTGCCTGTGCCGCTGGCAACAAAACAGACCGACTCTGAATAGGAAAAATGTGAGATTCCTTGGCCGGTCACCGGTCTGGGCCGAGCATGCAGAAAATCGGCTGATTTTGGTACCTGGCCGGTTTGATCAGTGCATCTCCATGATATAGTAAATATTTGAAATCCATTTACCTGTTTAGTGGGATCCCAGGGTGTGAAGAGGCCTGACAGCACAAGAAAAAGAAAGATTCATATCATTAGATCTTCCTTAAAGAGTAGTGTTTTTCATAATAGTCACAATGTTTTCTCTTCACTTCGTTGTCCTGTAGGCTCTTAAGTGAGGAAAGTTTATTGCATTTGTTTGTGAGGTAATTACATCATTAGCTTTGATTAGCTTTGAGCAGAAGCCAAACTCTGTAAAAGAGACGACAGACACTAAACTAGATTTTTACAACTCTTGCAACTTTCTGTCAGTTCTGAATGATCATAATGAAATAATAATGGCCAACAGTGATTAAGCTGTGTGTTTTTGTGATTTAACATGCAATCTATTTACATGTCAAGAAAATGGGGATTAGATATTATTCTTCTGACTTTATTGACATTGCTTTATGAACAAATGCCAAAATAGTCAGAAAAATAAACATGATTCAAAATATATTAGTCATATTATTTCACACAATTTAGAAAAAAACATTACTTAATAAAAAAAAAAAGTGTTTGATTATTATTATTAAGTATCTTATAGACTACATTAGGTTACACAAATAGAAAGCCATTTTTAGAGTCAGATTTGGTAGAAATTATATAGTGAAAACGGCAAATAAGAACTGCCACAATACTGTTTTTGCAGTGTTAAGTTCCCCATATAATAAAATTCATGATGTGCGTTGGTGATATGACTGTGATAAGAAGAAGGTTGTTTAAGATTCATCTGCAATGTGATTATACCATGGCTGGAGGTGCTGTGAGAATATTGAGTAATGACTTTATCATTCCTTAGTCTTTTTCCTGGTTCTTTCAATAATATGGACTACAATGTGAGTCTTTGTGCATTCTCACACACACACGCGCAAACGCACACGCACACGCACACGCACGCGCACGCACACGCACACGCACACGCACACGCACACGCACACGCACACGGCCTGTATGTATGCATGTTAGTATTTGTAGCATAAGGCAGGGGGGTAAGGAATTTTTATGCCTACTTAAACTAACAGGATTACATCAAACGCTATATGACCAGGACACGACTTGGCAGCAAAGGGCTAAACATAAAGCCTCGGGCAAACACGCACAGTCGTGCCACTCCATGAGTCCTCATCCTCCCCCAATACATCACAGAAGATGCCATATGGACAAGACCAAAGAACTTTGGTGTAGCTCGCAGAATTGTTCGCTTATCTCGACTGCTTTTCATCTGACTTGAACACAGAAACAACCTATAAAAAAATCAAAACGGAAAGTTGAATGAATGCATGTTCTGTCAATGGTAACAATAGCATGCAGCGAGCGCAGTGCACCTCATGTTTCCCCGGGTTTTGTTCATGTCACGAGTCTCTCAGGTGAAGACTGAAAGGTGAGTCAGATGGAACCGTGAGGGATTCGGGGTGACTGTCAGCTCAGAGTATAAAGAGGATGTAAGAGAGTTGCCGGCACTGCTAAAATGCCACAGCCCTGATGATATTTCCAGTCTGAGACGGCAGAAGAGTGTAGTTATCACCTCACACCTGCCTGTCCAGTCCTACCTGAGATGTCAATAATCCTGACAAAAGAACCGCAGAGAGGAAGACGGACAGTTGTCCTTTACAGATTTTGAACAGAAATAAATCTAATGAAATTATTGTAAAATTTGTGTTTATGGGTGCAAATGCAATCTAATAACTGGTCCTAACTAGGGCTGGGCGAAATATTTGCAATATATTTGTTATGCTTTTGCTGGCAGAATTACATGCAAGTAAATATTGCTGTTTATTTCTATGTTTTGTTATAATAGCGCACATAAATAAAACCAGATTACTTTTTTTAAATTTAGTAATGAACTTTATAATGTATATGGATTGTGGAAAACAAGCCTTGATTTATTTTTAATTAGATTTTTTATTGTATTTTACTTATCATTTTTGAATCATCAACAATGGCTGGTTGAAATAATATTCCCTCTCAGTGTTATTTTATTATTATTTAGATTCATTTTTGTATTTATATATATTTGTTATTAATTGTATTAATATTTGCAATAAATCTGAATTTCATATTAATTTGTCTTATTTGAATAATTTTGTCATTTTTATTGTGCTTGTCATTTTTGTTAGTTTTTTTAACATTTCTAAAAAAATGTTTTTATTGTTTTGTTTATTTTTTAGAATTTTTTAATTTTTTTCCAGTTATTTAAGTAATACCTTTACATAAATATGAAATGTACAAGATATTTAAAAGAAATATTAAAATACTGAATTTGACAAAAAATGTTAATCGACACTAAAAACCAATATTTTTTTAATACACACATTTCTTATTTATTTAAAAAGGTTTAATTCAAAAGTATGTAACCCCATTAAGTAATTCTGGATATTTGCTTTTGTTCTGGTGTGAAATTATGCTTGTCTTGACATTTATTTGCCCATTCATCCTGCCGCTTTAAATAGATATATTAATGTAAATTTATGTAAATTATGATAATATAAACTCTTCACGTCACTAAGAATAAATTACGTCTCCTCAATCAGCATCTTTTTCAGAGTATTCCCTTAGTGTTACCTGCAGGGAAATAACACTCTTTGATTGGCCCGTTCGCCAAACGCCCCTTCCCCATTCAGCCACTCTGCATTCTGATTCGTCTGCCTGTTTATCTCCACCAGCTCAGTGTGGGAGTCGTGCTTTAATTAGACAACTGGGGAAAAGAGCTGTGAACATGGCCGGCACTGGCCGGGCTCTTGGCAGAGCGCCGGCAGGAAACTGAATGGTCTCACACTTAGCCAGTGAGTCACGTGGGACGTCTCTCGCTCCGTTACAAGAGGCCTTGGAGTGTTTGCTGAACGGTCCTTTAAGACCGTAGCCTTCGATATAGTCATGAAACACACAGAGGAGGTGAGAACAGAAGCACAGCGTAATTGGCAGGATGCGTGGGTGTAATTACTTGATTGATAGCGGTTCAGAGAAACGGACAAGCATCTTAAGAACACATATCAGGCTTACATGAAGAGACTTCAGCGTTCTTCAAGATTGTTTCTATTAATTGCCTCATTACTTTTCATTCTAAGAATATCCTAATTATAAAGGGTGATAAAATATTACACTCTGCATGGACATTTTAATGAAAGTAAGCACTCTGATAAGTGGACTCACACAGAATTAGTAGATTAGCTTGGCTCCAGTCTGAATATGCTAATAACTGTCACCAGCTCTTGCCAAGAGATGATACAGTGTGCAATCTTGCGAAGGCTTTGCTAACATTTCCCCAAAACAGCTCATCAGCTTCAGTTATTCTGAAAGAAAACAGTTTGAGTCGGAGAAATTGCGATGTACTGGTTAGTTTGTGAGGCGAAGCACATCTAGTTCAGAGCTAGAAAAGAATTATAACTGAAGCACTGACGTATACCAAGTTACTTTTCTTGTTTCTACTAAAACTTTAAAAGAACAATTAATCCAAAAATGAATATTTTGTCATCGTTAAATAATAATCATCATCAGCAGACCTGGTCAATGTGAGGAAAAGAAAGTAAGAGGACAACATCCTCTCCTACCGCAATAATAATGAGCTTTCAATGAAAATTAGACTTACGTTTTCTTTTCCATACCAGACTGATCTCATGAAATGGCGTGTGTATGATACGGCAATTTTGGCGCGCTATCAAGACGCATAATCACTTTTTAGCACATTTATCAATGCATTTCATTCTATCCCCCTACACTGCCCCTACCGCTAATCCTACCAATTTCACACACACACACACACAAACACACAAACACACAAACACACAAACACACACACACACACACACACACACACACACACACACACACACACACACACACACACACACACACACACACACACACACACACACAAACACACACACAAACACACACAAACACACACAAACACACACCCTAAACCTACCAATCACAAGAAACATTTTGCATTTTTACATTTTCATAAAAACATCATTCAGGATTTATAAATCCATTTACATTGATGGGGATAGCGGATAGCTCAAATGTGTACAGATAACATGCCACTTGGCTTTATAAAGTGCCGTGTATGTTTACGCAAAGTCATGATGTCATGTTGTCCATACAAAGCCGTCATAAGGCTTCAGAAGACTTGGAATATAGTTCACAGACCATAAGGACCACTTTTATGAAACCTTTATGGTGGTTTTTAGCAGGTTTCAGAGCCCCCTAATTTCGTATTGTAATGCAGTGCAGTTCAAAATTACTTCAAAATGTCTCATTTGTGTTCCACAGAAGAAGAAAAAAACCATGAGGATGAATAAATGAATTTTCATTTTTCAGTGAAACCTTCAGTACCTCTCTGATGAACTTGGTTTTAAAAACGAAGAGTGGAAATGTGCGCACCTGCTGCTGCTCCTCTCTGAATGACAAGCGTAGCCTCTGTTCCCACTGGACAGTCCTTGAGCAGCTGCACCACCTGTGTGTGGTTGAGTCCCTGGAGACCCTTCTGATTGATCTCCACCATCAAGTCTCCTTCACATAACCCCGGACAACCCTGCGGCTCCAGAACCTGTTCACAACATTTTAAAACAGTTATAATTAATAATAATTGGTAATAATAATAATAATCACATTATTATGTGACACATTAAGCTTGATAAACCTGAATATAAGGATTAAGACAGGACATAATATTTTAATATTTTTAAATATAGCTCGCCTTTTGGTTTGACCATTACCCTCACCCCATACTTATGAGTACAAAAGAAGCCGATTTAATGTATTTATTTATTTTCTTAAACACCAATAAATTAAATATATTTATTAATAATTATATATATATATATATATGTGTGTGTGTGTGTGTGTGTGTGTGTGTGTGTGTGTATAAAATGTGTTTATTAAAAAAAAATTCATGTGTCTGTTTATTTATTTCTCTACAATAATAATAATAATTTTTATTCAAATTAATTTAACACATTAAGACATAGTCAATAATTAGACCTATATTATTTTTAATATTTAATAATTAGTATATATTTTTTCCATTGGTGTAATGGCCAAATGTGATGTCCGGAAAGGACATTTGTTTTTATGACACTACAAGTGCGATTAAATGGTCATAATATGAGGAAAATATTTTATATATATATATATATATATATATATATATATATATATATATATATATATATATATATATATATATATATATATATATATATATATATATATTTTAAATATATTTTAAATATGAAGGAAAAACAATACACTAAACTTGGTTGAGGTATTCATCTGAAAAAAATATTTGGCAAAAAAGGCAAGCTACATGTTTTATTTTGATATGCAAAAAAACAAACAAACAAAAAACGGAAAAACAAAAAGCTCACAGGAAAAAGCATACACTGACAGCATAATCAGTTATTAATAATTCATTCTCTCTTGCTTTTGCATGTGCTCATAATTTCTTGGTATGTCAAAATTCAGCATGTTTCATTGCATCACAAATATAACAATTGACTTCAAGCACAACTACATAATATGATAAAATCTTTAAATAATATTTAACTAAAAGGGTGAAGATGTAAATTTTCCTAGGTCAGACATCACTTTTGGCCACTAATGTATATACTTAAAATGTTAATTGAGTTTGAGACCACTGCATTAAAATGTTTGTTAATGGATATCAGCACACCTGTTTGACTCTCTGCCCCGTGGGACTGTCCGCAATGGTGAACCCGAAACCCTCTGCGCCTTTGGTTATAGTGAGACTCAGAAGCTCAGGGACCACTTGAGCCCCGGCCGTTGCTCCCGAGGATGACGCCATGGAGACGCTGTCATCGGGTGGGGGTCCCGGTGTGGTAAGGGATGGAGGCTGTGAGCCGTCTAGGTGGGTGTCTCCAGGGTGGGGAAGCGGGGTAAGGCCCTCGCCGTGCTCAGGTACCAAGCGGCCAGTCAAAGACATGTACTCCATGTAATTTTCATAGTTGTTCCTTCCATTGAGCAGCAACGGGTGATCCACCAGGCCCAAAGGGGGCATGGAGGAGCTAGCCGAGGGGTCCTCTGGGTCGTAAGGGAGGGGGTAGCCTCGACAAAGCACCAGGGTGACGCTCTGGCCAATAGGTACCGACTGGAAGAGCTTCACCACGTCGGCATGGGTGGTGCCCAGGACACAGATGTCATTGATGTAGACGATCACATCACCTGATGAAGAAATTATGAAAAAAATAAGAGTGCACTGAATAAAATGGCTTTTCGATTATACTTCATTTTTTTAAGGCAAGTAGTTACACTAAATCAATTTATAATTTTAAACAAATTTATTTGTTCATTCATCAATGTTTTAGTTATTTCAGTTCAAATGTATTGAGTAGACACCAATATATTCAAGTCTGTGATTTTGAGTAAATGGAAAAGACCTGTGTGTAGATCAGTCATGTAATCCCAACTCAAATGGATTAAGTAAACTTCAATGTTAAATATATTTAAGTGGATTGAACACAATCAAATAAAGTTGACAAAATGTATAGCAATTGTGTTGCTTTAGCTCATTTTAATAAAATCGTTTGAACAAGCAGTAAAAATATTTTTTTTCAGTGTACTAAACATGCATATTTAAACAAAATATGAAGCGTCAGACTCCCAAGTGCATTATGTCATCTCTCACATCGACCACTTGCTCTGAGTGCGTATGTACATAAATTAGCTACATTATTAAGGATATTGGCTCTCTTACAAAACATAATTATGCTGCCTTCTGAACGGGTGTTCACACAGAGAGGTTCACAATTAGAAGGCAACTGCAAGTCATACATTTTCAGTGAAGCCAGTTTAATTCTGAAGGCATGACCAACCAATGTTTTGCAATGAAGTAGAGAAGGCTTCAATTTTATGCAAAATAGCAATGCGCTGACAACCAAGTAGTTGTAGCCAACGCTCATTACCAACAACACGTAGAATAAAAATGAATCAACACTGTAGAAAAGCAATCCCAAAATGCACTGCCACTCAAGAAATCAAATGTCAATTAGAGATATATTTTTTATTCAAAACTAAAACATGTTAATGCCAAATTCCGCTGGAATCAACTGTAAGTGGAGTCTCCGGAGTATTTCACACGAGAACTAATATTTGTGTGACATCCAAAGTTGTCCTCTAGAGGCTTGATCACATCAAAAACGAATACTATTAAGTGTCCACATCAAAACGATAACCTTCTGTTTATTCTAAATGCTCGCTGAAATTGTCGTCTTCTGCTTTAAAGGGTTAGTTTAACCAAAAATGAAAATACGCAATCCAAATCATGAATTAATACACTGATTCATAACGGTTCAAAACTTTGTTTTGAAATCTGCCTATTAAATTCATGATTTGGATCGCGTTTCAAACTGCTGAAAACACGTGACATTGGTGATCCAAATCATGAATCGATACACTGATTCTTAACGGTTTGAAACTTTGTTTTTAATTGGCCGTCACTATACAAGTCGTTATTTAGTTGTTGTTTTTTGTGCATAAAAATTATTTCTCGTCGCTGCATAAAATTACTGTAGAGCCACTGTAGTGAGATGGGCTTCGTAACGACATATTTAGTGCCTTTATGGGTCTTGAGAGAGGAAATGACATTGGTGTCAGTGAAGGTTTTTCTGAGCCATCGGATTTCAACAAAAATATCTTCATTTGTTTTCCGAAGATGAACGGAGGTCTTACGGGTGTCGAACAACATGAGGGTAAGTAATTAATGACAGAATTTAAATTTTTGGGTGAACTAACCCTTTAAATGCTCAAGCTCTATTACTGCTTTGATTCTGATTGGCTGCAAATGTTTTTATCGTTTAATGTCTTTATCATAGACTCGCTTCTATGATAGGTTCAAATTTTGGGCTGCCATACGTCATTATAATGATTGGAAGCATTTTTAATACAACTCCGATAGTATTCATCTGAAAGAAGAATGACGTCATATACACCTAGGATGACTTGTGTTGAGTAAATCATTTTAATTTTGGGGTGAGCTATCCCTTTAAAGGGTTACTTCAGCAATTAGCATATGGCTTTGTATCAGTAGAAACCCTGGAGTATATTCAAATGATTGTGCTTTACCCCTCATATCCCCCTGAGACGAGATTTTTGCATTTTGTTTTTGGAAAAAATCCTCCTATGATGCAAATTGACGATATTTGCATCATAGGAGGAATGTTTGGCCAAAGGCTAAAGACTACAGCCAGCAGAGGGAGCCATTTCCGCATGTTTTGAATCTGCGCACGGGGGATGGAGATCACACTCAGAGCTCAGCTCAGCAGCAGGCACTCATTTAAACGGAGCTATGGTGAGCAATGTAAGTCTTAACTTCTCAAATTAATTTCTATGAAAGTTAAGCTTGCAAAGGAATGAACTGGAACGCGCCAAAATGAACTCGCGTTGTGAATGTATGCCGCGAGTGTAGTCGCGATTACCTCGGCTCTCATCACGAGAGCTCATTCAGCTCATTTATCTGACTCCTGCAGTTAGTGCTCAGTGCTGTGAGACTCGCGCGGTGACCCACTCATTATATTGAACAGACACTATCAGTTTTTAATTGTAGTGTCTTCTCCAACTCAGTCACAGTAATCCAGTAGGTGGCTTTGGGAATGGCCTCACAGGGCAGCGAAGCATTCTGGGAATTGTAGTCTTTCATCCCCATGAGACAAAAATACATTTTCTGTCTTTTCTCAGTCTAGAAAGCACCAAATTAAAAAAAAAAAATCACATTTCTACTACATTGATGACCCAGTTTAAATACAGATTCATCTTCCCAGCGCTGAAGTACCTCTTTAAGTACACACATACTCAGGGTTAATAAATTAGCTGTTCTTTGACCCACATGTTTACTAAATCATATCACTTTGGATTAAAGTTATCTCCATGCACACACACACAAAGTCAGTTGCGTAAGTGCAGACAGCTGTAGATATAGACCGAGCGAGGTATCAGCAAAACTGGCCGATAATGAGACACCTCTATAATAAAGGCAACCTGAGGCAGTTGAAACTGCACAAGCCAACTGTGTATGTTTGTGCAGAATAGAGTAGGACTTCTATAAAAGGACCCTGTCCCCCCATCAAAAGCAGATAAAACACACAAGATCCCACTTAAGCCCAAATTGCAATGCTAGCTGGAGGCATATGCAAATAAAGCCACTGCCAGCATCATTATCTGTGAGGGCCTTGGGAAGTGATGTCATCTTCAGAGCTCACAGGTACACTTCTAAAGTTAACACAGGATCAAGGAAATGAACAAGCCATCCAGAAAGGTAGACTCACAGCAAGGACACAAGATTTCCGTACTAGGTTAAGAGTTCTTCTACAAGAGAACAGAAGAACTTATGAAAAAGCAGAAAATAAGCCTACGGTGTCCATCTGTGATGACTCACTCAAATATGCTCTTTCATCAGAGAAAAACACAATGCGACAACCGTGACCTTTCGCTAGCTCTGAGCAAGCTATTAGAGACTGTTGTCAAGCAGTGGCTAAAGAGATAATGATGTTTCCTAGTCCATGCACTAAAGGTATTCTCCTGAGATGTGAGGTCACTGCTCAGCACTGCTTATATATATCGATAAGTGTCAGTATATTAAAAGGGGGCATATCATAATTCTAAACAGCCCACTGAGGCAAGAAATTTAGTCTGGCTGGATTTGTTTGTCTTTCTCAGCAAAAATAACTGTGACTGACAATCATTGGTAATAAAACTGAAAGGCGTCCCTGAATTGATCTGTACATTTCATCTCTTAGATCAATTTGGAAAACAAGTTTAAGGTTGTAAATAATGTTAAAATTAAATGAGCCATACCTATATACATCAACATATATCAACTATGGTGATTAACTGGCGAACCTCTGGCCATTTTGAAATTATTGGCATCAGCCAATAGCGGCTCCTGGACAAAAATTTAGGTAGGGTAGATTCTGGGTCTTTGCACTAGTTTATGATTAACATTTTGTAAGCTTTATATTCTAATCGCTGAACATAGACTCACTTAGGCAGAATTCTAATGTCATTGCGTTATCCAGCCTGAGGGTGGTGTGCTTAGACTTAGTGCGCACGACTAACGCATAGAGTACCATCTTAGAAATGCCTTAATGTAGTATTTATTACCTCAGAATATTGCAAGTTGTGTAGGAATTCCAGTGAGAAAAGTCTTGTTTATTTTCAGAACAAACATTAAACAAACAACAGAACTGCTGTATATAAAGGCTATTCACATGAGCAAGTTTAAACTAAAGTTTAAACTTTCATTAATTTGATACACTACTCTACACAGGAAGAACAGACATGCCAACTAGTTACTGATCTGTTGCAGACTCATAGCTGAAGCAGACTCGTATGGTCTTGGTCTGGAGCGAGGTTTATGTGAGGTCACATGAAAACGGGTGGGGAAGCCAGAAATCTGCCCCAATGGCTGTCTATGAGAGCACGCTGCAGTTCCAATTTTAACCACAGATTTACATGGTGGGGCGCTGTAGAGCTAGGGAGGGCTCAGAGACCGTCTGCCCCACCTAGTATCATGAATTCATGCCTGTCGAATCCATGTGCTTCATTTTAATATATCCTGCTCACTTTAAGTCTCACTTCAAGTCTTATACAGAATTCTGAGTACATTTACAATGTATGATTAATTCAGTGTACAGGTGCTGGTTATATAATTAGAATATTATCGAAAGTTGATTTATTTCACTAATTGCATTCAAAAAGTGAAACTTGTATATTATATTCATTCATTACACACAGACTGATGTATTTCAAATGTTTATTTCTTTTAATTTTAATGATTACAACTGACGACTAAGGAACATACCAAATTCATTATCTCAGAAAATGATAATGATAATGATAATGAAAATGATAATAATACTTAAGACCAATACAAAGAAAGGGTTTTTAGAAATCTTGGCCATCAGAAAAGTATGAACATGAAAAGTATAAGCATGTACAGCCCTCAATACATAGTTTGGGCTCCTTTTGCCTGAATTACTGCAGCAATGCGGCGTGGCATTGAGTCGATCAGTCTGTGGCACTGCTCAGGTGTTATGAGAGCCCAGGTTGCTCTGATAGTGGCCTTCAGCTCTTCTGCATTATTGGGTCTGGCAATATCTCATCTTCTTCACAATACCCCATAGATTTTCTATGGTGTTAAGGTCAGGCGAGTTTGCTGCCCAATAAAGAACAGGAATACCATGGTCCTCAAAATAGGTACTGGTTGATTTGGCACTGTGTGCAGGTGCCAAGTCCTGTTGGAGAATTAAATCTACATCGCCATAAAGTTGGTCAGCAGCAGGAAGTGCTCTAAAACTTCCTGGTATACGGCTGCGTTAACCTTGGACCTCAGAAAACACAGAGGACCAACACCAGCAGATGACAAGGCACCCCAAAGGCACACATCTGTTGTTCAAGAGTGGCTTGACCGAAGGAATGCAACAGTTGAAACCCATGTCTTGCTTACAACGGCATGCGTAGTGGTTCTTGAAGCACTGACTCCAGCTGCAGTCCACTCTTTGTGAATCAACCCCCACATTTTTTAATGGGTTTTGTTTCACAATCCTCTCCAGGGTGCGGTTATATCTATTGCTTGTACAATTTTTTTACCACATATTTTCTTCCCTTCGCCTCTCTATTAATGTGCTTGGACACAGAGCTCTGTGAACAGCCAGCCTCTTTTGCAATGACCTTTTGTGTCTTGCCCTCCTTGTGCAAGGCGTCAATGGTCATCTTTTGGACAACTGTCAAGTCAGTAGTCTTCCCATGATTGTGTAGCATACAGAACTAGACTGAGAGTTCATTTAAAGGCCTTTGCAGGTGTTTTGAGTTAATTAGCTGATCAGAGTGTGGCACCAGGTGTGTTCAATATTGAACCTTATCACAATATTTAAATTTTCTGAGATTGAATTTGGGATTTTCCTTAGTTTTCAGCTATAATAATCAAAATTAAAAGAACAAAACATTTAAAATATATCTGTCTCTGTGTAATGAATGAATATAATATAAAAGTTTCAGTTTTTGAATGGAATTAGTAAAATAAATCAACTTTTTGGTGCTATTCTAATTATATGACCAGCTAGTCTGGATGCCAGTTCGAACTTAGCCCCGCCCACAACATTTTTAGGTCGGGCGGTTCGGTCTGGCCTCGATCCAGAGAGGAGTAATTATCTCCGAACAGAAACTGTTCAGACAAACGAGATCATCAGGGCGGGCTTTAGACGATGACGGATACATGATCAACAGTAACGTAATCATGTACGTCATCAAAGGGGCTTGGATTATATTTGTTCGAATCCTAAAATGGAGAGCTTGTTTGTATATGCATTCACCTTCACTATTTCTCTCAAAAATGATGATCATGTTTGGTAAGTACTCTGTGTATCATTAAATTCTTTCTTTTTTTTTTCAACACCGGCTAAGATCGTTTATTCCAGTGCACATACAGACAGGGCTGTCAAGTTTTTACAACAAAACCCGCCAACTACTAGCCCTAAACAATAGCTTCTCGGGGGGGTTTTGCGGGAATAAAATGTGTGTTATTTTGGCAAGGTTGCCTGCTAAAATTTGCACTCATGGGTCTATACATCACATAATAGTTGCTTCAACCTGCGGACATAGAAAACAACCCGCGGGAAAAAACGCGGACTTGGCAACACAGTGCAGTTGAGCTCTGTTGACATTTGACAATGCGTTGCTTCGTTGCTCTGATTGGTTGTAGGTCTATCCAATTGATGTCTTTCCTGGTTCGGTTGAAACACGCTCCATAATCACAGCCCAATGGAGCAGTTTCAGACTCATATTCTGACTAGAATTGAGTATGACCACATCAGGCTAATGACCAGCACCTAGAGGTCCATGTTTGAATTAATATTTTGCCTATACATACGATCTAGGGGCTGGCAATAGCCAATCACCATGCTTTCCTTGGCAGACTAAAATAAATTATCTTGTGTAGGAAGCATGCATCGTTCGTAAAGAAGTCAATTCCAGAATGCACTGCAACAATGGAATAACTTTATTCAAGACAGTGGATCAATGATAAATTAAGAGAAGTGTTGATAATCATATAAAATCACATAATAAATATATAATTATTATGTGATTTTATATGATTATCAACACTTCTCATATATATATATATATATATATATATATATATATATATACACATATATATATATATATACACACACATATATATATATATATATATATATATATATATATATATATATATATATATATATATATATATATATATATATAATTTAATAACAATCTTTTTTGTTATAGTTATTGTCCTTAGTGTGAACGAGCTTTAATGTGCGATCACATTTAGAGATATTTAGTGAATTTTCGCAGGTAAATTGTATTGATATAATAATTTTATATAATCTTTTAATAATATAATTTTTTTATTATTATTATTATTATTTTTATAAAGTAAATATATTATTTATTTGAACCTACCTATATTTTATATAATCTACAATACTTAAATAGTATAAAGATATTCAATACCTATATAATATAAATATTAAATATAAAAGCTCAGATTCATAACCTAATTCACCCTTCTGCTAGAATATAAACAAACAAATCTGAAATGAAACATTTGTTAAGAGGTCCTGATTTCCTTGACCTTCTCACCTGTGTCCATCTTGCTATCCTGTGCTGCAGGTCCATCAGGTATGACGCTCTTGACCTGTAGGAACTCGTCTGGCTCGTCCCCACCAATGATGGTGAAGCCGAATCCCATGTTACTCTTCTGCAGCACCGTGGTCAGGAATGTCCCTTTGAGTTGCGTGGCGTCCCTCGTGAATGGAGGCTTTTCTGTGAAGACAAACACACATGAAAAATCAGAGGAAAGGACTGCACTCTGCACAACCACCTCTACTGCATGGTCTTTGGTGCTTCTGTAACCGAGCTAAAGTGACATGAAACTAGGGCACACCCGAGCAACCCAAAACCGAGGATCACCAACAAACCAATTGGGTGAAGATGGCATATATGGGCCACAGAGAAAAGAAGTACCTCTATATATCGTGGGCAATGGCAGCGCCGATAGACCTTGACTTTGCATTTGATGTTGCTGTTGGATCCTTCGTTTGGCCTCTAGGACGGGGTTCTCAAACTGTGTCCTTCTGTTAATGTGGCTGCGGGGCAGAACGAGCAGATATTTAAATCACGCTGGGACCCTCCCTCCCCCGGCGAACTTATTGAAGAGAATGACGCTTATGATTCGGGGTCGGATTCTGCAAATACTTGGTGCTTGATAAAAGAAATTTGAAGAACTTACTCAACATAGTAACTGCCATAAATAGGGTCGTCTATTTTCTCCCAGCCATATGGAAGTTCTGTAGAAAGAAAAAAATAAGATGGTCGGCACCTCGTTGCAAATGTTGTTTATCCCCGTTGCATGTTAACCCATATTTAATGTAGTCTGGGTTGTTTTTTCTGTTTCCTTGCATTGTCCTATCATGTTTTTTGAGGCTATATACATATTAGTGCTGTCAAAATTTGTGCGTCAGCGCATGCAATTAATTTTCCGGTTTAACGCGTTAAAATAGTTAATGCAGCATCTGTTTTTCTGTCATCCTTTGGCTAGCATTACATTATAGAATCACGCTCTTATTCACGCAAATGCTTTTAAACCATTCAAGCGCCACAAGATAAAAGAGAACAGGCCAGAATTCTCTTTCAAGCTTGAACGAATAATAACGCACACAATAATGTCAAAATGGCAGTTTTGTTGAGTATTCACATAAGAGCAGTCCTAAATGAGTTAAATAAAATCTAATATGAACTTAAAGAGTTGTGAGAAAACGATATGCGGGGGACAGCACGCAGATCTGCATCATTTTCAGCAGCGGCTAATCTTAAAATGACAGCAGTCACTAATGCTGTCTGTCATTAATGTTAATCAAAGAACAAACGGTAATAGAGTAAACCGAAGCTTTAATCTTTATTTTATCTTTATTTCATTTATAATTTATGCAGTTAAGACTGTAATGTGTTTGGTTAATATGACATTTATTATAATTGGTTTATGTGAAGATTGTTGTACGTTTTTGCGTACTGGTGGTGTAGTTTTTCCGTCTAGTGGTTAAGTTATGAACTGCAACCGCTCACCCCTCCCTTTCGAAGCAGAGAGAAGCTACGGTGGCCGACACAGGACAAGAATGTCGCCGTCTGAGACAGTAGTGAGTAGCTAGCGCTCTGTAGAGCAGTTTGTCCGTTTAGGGCTACTGTAGAAACATGGCAGCGCAAAATGGCGACTTTACTGTAAGGGGACCTGCGGTGTATGTAGATAGAAATGGCTCATTCTAAAGTAATAAAAACATAACTGTTCTAGTGTTAATTTCATCAGACGAGACAAGACTAAATATTTTTGTCAACGACCTTTTTTTCCATGACTAAGACGAGACTATGACTATGACTGCACCAATGTCCAAAAACACTGACATTATTGTTGATGAAAAAAGACGAGACTAAAATGTTTTGCATTAAATAAAAACTAAGATCAAATCTCTCATCATTTTTTTTATCTATAATCGTCTCTACTTTTTCATCACGAGAATATTCTGAACGAATTTGCACTGCTGTTGCGGCCATCCTGTGACTGCAATATAAAACTACATGGACCAAGAAAACAGTTGCCAACTGTCACGCATTTTGCATGAGGCACTGTCAGGCTCTGTCTCATGCTAGAGAATTTCAAATGCAAAGAGTCATTTGAAATTTAGAGCCAAGTCATTTTGTGGCAGGAAATATAATTTTCATTTGTAATCCCGTGGTTCACCCACTAGTTGCCTGTATGGGTTTTTTATTAAATAAATATTCATGCATCTATAGTTCCTCAAAGTATTGCAGATCATACCTGCTTAAATATTTTTAGGTTTTGCATTTGAATAAATATTTAGACATTATCAAACGCTAGATTTCTTTAGATGTGAAATTTTAAAACAAATAACTTACATCCTAATATTTTTAATGACACTTATATAAGCACTATATATATATATATATATATATATATATATATATATATATATATATATATATATATATATATATATATATATATAAAACCCAAGAAAAGTTTAAAATGGAAACTTATTTTTCCTTATATGTACAGTATGCTGTATATATGAATGATACTGATTGAAATTTAACAAAGTTGCATTAACAAAAATATTTTATCAAGTGCATTTTGTCTGGTAATTATGCACATTTAACCAATATTTGAGATGTGTGAAACACTATTTAAATGAAATGGTATTAGAAATAATCTCAGAAATAATTTATTTAAAATAAAAAAAAGAATACAATTTTTTAACTAAAACTTGACTAAGCTATATTGAGTTTTCTTTTGACTACAATTAAACTTAAATGACAAGACTTAATCGACTAAAACTTTACTAAGATACCTTGAGTTGTTTTTTGACTAAAACTAGACATAAATGACGACACTTAGTCGACTAAAACTTTACTAACTAAAAAAGATATGTGAATAACTAAATGTGACTAAAACTATTAAGGACATTTATCACAAGACCAAGACTAAGACTAAATTAAAAATAGGTGACAAAATTAACACTAAACTGTTCATTTTGTAAGGTCTTTATACAGCACCGAAAACATAGTTGTGTACACTGATCTAAAGGATTATTAGGAACACCTGTTCAATTTCTCATTAATGCAATTATCTAATCAACCAATCACATGGCAGTTGCTTCAATGCATTTAGTGGTGTGGTCCTGGTCAAGACAATCTCCTGAACTCCAAACTTAATGTCAGAATGGGAAAGAAAGGTGATTTAAGCATTTAAATCTGATGCAATCCTATGATGGCTACTTCCAGCAGGATAATGCACCATGTCACAAAGCTTGAATCATTTCAAATTGGTTTCTTGAACATGACAATGAGTTCACTGTACTAAAATGGCCCCCAAGGTAACCAGATCTCAACCCAATAGAGCATCTTTGGGATGTGGTGGAACGGGAGCTTCGTGCCCTGGATGTGCATCCCACAAATCTCCTTCAACTGCAAGATGCTATCCAATCATTATGGGCCAAAATTTCTAAAGAATGCTTTCAGCACCTTGTTGAATCAATGCCACGTAGAATTAAGGCAGTTCTGAAGGCGAAAGGGGGTCAAACACAGTATTGGTATAGTGTTCCTAATAATCCTTTAGGTGAGTGTATATTATGTTGTATTTCTGTCAATAGATCCTTATCAATACTACAAACTGCACCTTTAAGTTCACTTGAATTGAAGGAAATAAACTTAATAAATGTTGAAATTGATATCTTTCAATTATATTGTTGAATGTCATTAATATTTTAAAAAAATCATAGAGACATCAGTACAGTAATAGTATCAATGATAGTGGCCTTCATTCATAAAAAGATGCCATTACAACACATGCAGCGGGGAAAATAAGTATTTGACACATCAGCATTTTTATCAGTAAGGGGATTTCTAAGTGGGCTATTGACACACAATTTTCACCAGATGTAGCCATCAAGCCAAATATTGAATTCATACAAAGAAATCAGAACATTTAAGTATACAAGTTGAGTCATAATAAATAAAGTGAAATGACACAGGGAATAAGTATTGAACACACTTTATTTAATACTTTGAAGAAAAGCCTTTGTTGGTGATTACAGCTTCTAGACGCCTCTTGTATGGAGAGACCAGTCGTCTGCATTGCTCAGGAGTGATTCTGGCCCATTCTTCCACACAAATGGTCTTTAAATCTTTAAGGATCGGTGGGCTTCTTTTATGAACTTTGATCTTCAGTTCTCTCCATAGATTTTCTATGGGATTTAGGTCAGTTGATTGACTGGGCCATTCAAGCAACTTGATTTTCTTTCTTTGAAACCACTTCATTATTTCCTTGGCCTTTGTTTGGGATCATTGTCTTGCTGAAATGTCCACCCTCTTTTCATTTTCAGTTTTCTGGTAGATGGCAGCAGATTTTTATCCAGAATGTCCCAGTACATTTCTCCATTCATCCTGCCTTCAATAATATGAAGTCTGCCAGTACCCCTTGATGTACCCCTTGATGAAAAACAGCCCCAAACCATGATGCTTCCACCCCATAACTTTACTGTTGGTATGGTGTTTTTGGGGTGGTGGGCAGTTCCATTACTTCTCCAAACATGGTGAGTAAAAATGACTGCCAAAAAGTTCCATTTTGCTTTCATCTGACCATACTATAGTCTCCCTATAATCCACAGGCTTCTCCAAATGCTCTTTCGCAAACTTTAACCGAGCATCAACATGCTTTTTGTTCAGTAATGGAGTCTTGCATGGTGAGCGTGCATGGATGCCATGGCGGTTCACTGCATTGCTTACAGTTCTCTTTGAAACAACAGTACCTGCTAATGCAAGGTCTTACTGAAGTTCTGCCCGAGTGGTTCTTGGCTCTTGGAGAACTCTCCTGATTATTCTTTGGACTCCTCGGACAGGGATTTTACATGGAGCACCTGATCATGGCCGGTTTATAGTGAACTGATGCTCTTTCCATTTCCGGATAATGGCCCCCACAGTGCTCACAGGAACATTCAGCATTCTGGAAATGCGCCTATAACCATTCCCATCGAAATGCTTTTCAACGATAAGATTACAAAGATCTTGAGAGAGTTCTTTTCTTTTACCCATCATGAAGTCTTTCCTGTGTGCCTCCTGGGTAATGAGAAGCCTTTATAGGCCATCAATTAGGACTAAAGCAGCTGATATCAATTAGTACTGATAGGAAGCAGGGTTTCTCTTGCAATACTGACAGATTTCAGGCGAACTCCTGGCTTTCTATGCCATTTTGCACCTTGTTATCTTCATGTGTTCAATACTTATTCCCTGTGTTATTTCACTTTATTTATTATGACTCAACTTGTATACTTAAATGTTCTGATTTCTTTGTATGAATTCAATATTTGGCTTGATGGATACAGCTGGTGAAAATTGTGTGTCAATAGTCCACTTAGAAATTCCCTTACTGATAAAAATGCTGATGTGTCAAATACTTCGTTTCCCCGCTGTATTTAAACTGAACAACTACATTAATTTGGAGTGTAACTGAAATTATTACAGTATAAAAATACTAAACACTCTGTCATGATTATTACAGACAAATTTGCCCTTAAGTCATTCATTGACAGCACTTTCTCAGTCACCTTTATAATATATAAACAGTGATTACGGATAGTATTCAGACACCCTTACATTTTTCACTCTTTGTTATATTGCAGCCGTTTGCTAAAATAATTGAAGTTAATTTTTTTCTCATAAATGTACATACAGCACCCCATATTGACAGAAAACCCCAGAATTGTTGACATTGTTGCGGATTTATTGAAAAAGAAAAACTGAAATATCACATGGTCCTAAGTATTCAGACTCTTTTCTGTGACACTCATATATTTAACTCGGGTGCTGTCCATTTATTCTGATCATCCTTGAGATGGTTCTACACCTTCATTTGAGTCCTGCTGTGTTTGATTATACTGATTGGACTTGATTAGGAAAGCCACACACCTGTCTATATAAGACCTTACAGCTCACAGTGCATGTCAGAGCAAATGAGAATCATGAGGTCAAAGGAACTGCCTGAAGAGCTCAGAGACTGAATTGTGGCAAGGCACAGATCTGGCCAAGGTTACAAAAACATTTCTGCTGCACTTAAGTTTCCTAAGAGCACAGTGGCCTCCATAATACTTAGACGTTTGGGATGACCAGAACCCTTCCTAGAGCTGGCTGTCTGGGTAAACTGAGCTATCGGGGAAGAAGAGCCTTGGTGAGAGAGATAAAGAAGAACCCAAAGATCACTTTGGCTGAGCTCCAGAGATGCAGTCGGGAGATGGGAGAACGTTGTAGAAAGTCTTTATGGCCGAGTGGCACGACGGAAGTCTCTCCTCAATGCAAGACATATGAAAGTTTGCTAAAAAAACACCTGAAGGACTCCAAGATGTTGAGAAATAAGATTCTCTGGTCTGATGAGACCAAGAAGGAACTTTTTGGCCTTAATTCTAAGCGGTATGTATGGAGAAAAATATCACCTGTCCAATACAGTCCCAACAGTGAAACATGGTGGTGGCAGCATCATGCTGTGGGGGTGTTTTTCAGCTGCAGGGACAGGACGACTGGTTCGAGGGAAAGATGAATGCGACCAATACAGAGATATATTGGACGAACAAAACTTCTCCAGAGTGCTCAAGATCTTAGACTGGGCTAAAAGTTCTCCTTCCAACAAGACAATGACCCTAAACACACAGCTAAAATAATGAAGGAGTGGCTTCACAATACTATGTGACTGTTCTTGAATGGCCCAGCTACAGCCTTGACTTAAACCCAATTGAGCATATCTGGAGAGACCTGAAAATGGCTGTCCACCAACGTTTACCATCCAACCTGACAGAACTGGAGAGGATCTGCAAGGAGGAATGGCAGAGGAGCGAGCCTCAAATCCAGGTTTGAAAAACTTGCTGAATCTTTCCCAAAAAGACTCATGGCTGTATTCGATCAAAAGGGTGCTTCTACTAAATACTAGGGGTGGGACAAAAAAAAAAAAAAAAAATATATATATATATAGATATCGCGATATTTCCGCCCGCGAGACGTTATCGATACTCTAGCCGAATAGAAAAATAGGGTGTCAAAATTGTACCTTTAGGGGTACAACAGCTTGTCGCTGGGGCAGTACCCTTAAAAGAACAACGTTGTACCATTTTTACCACAAAAAGGTTCATAGTAGTACCTTAAGGTACGCATTTGTACTCAAAGGAACTAATATGCACCTTTTAGGAGTAAAACAGGTACAAAGATGTCCTTTTAAGGGTACTGCCCCAGCGACAAGCTAAAGGTACAATTTTGACACCCTATTTTTCTGTGTGTAGTGTATGTGAATATTAAACTGCAAAATACTATTAAAAATGTTACTGAACTCCTGCATGTTCTGCGTCTCTGAATGACGGGCTGCGCGCGCGCACAAGCACACACACACAAGCGCGTGACACTCACTCTGTGTCTTTTTTAGCCTAAAAGCGCTCGCGCTTGTGTGTGTGCCCATAGACAATAAAAGATCAGCGCCCGTCATAACCTTCACTTGATGAGATTTTACCGTTTCATTTGAGAAAGCTGTCATGAACACAAGTTCTTTACGGCAACCCATCAAAAAAAAAGTTTGGTTTAACGGTAAGAAATTAGAAATATATCAGGCTGTACTGTTTTACAGTAGATTTAGCTACGTCTCTATGTAATAATAGTATGTCTACTAATAATAATAATTATGCCTGGAATGTTGCTTTTACTTGATCTTTTTATAAACAATGTTTACTTTTAAACAGCATACAGCCATACTAGCAAATAAGCATTTTTCAAGCCTATGGCTGTTTGATAGCTGTATATGTACATATTGTACATTGTTGATATTTTAAAAAATAGATGAACTGTTAATAAATGAAATACATGATCATATGACTTTTTGGCGAATTTGTTTTTTCATTAACAAAATGATATCGTGATATATCGTGGATGGATTTTCTCGCAATATATCGTCTGTCACAGAATCGATGGTATCGTGATACATAGTTATTGTGGGCAAAATATCGTGATAGTATCGTATCATGAGTTATCCTGTGATTCCCACCCCTACTAAATACTGAGCAAAGGGGCTGAATACTTAGGACCATGTGATGTTTCAGTTTTTTTTTATTTTATATAAATCTGCAAAGATGTCAGAAATTCTGTGTTTTTCTTTCAATACCTGTGTGTAAATTAATGAGAAAAAAATTGGCTTAAACGATTTTAGCAAATGGCTGCCATATAACAGAGTGAAAAATGTAAGGGGTCTGAATACTTTCCATACCCACTGTGTATATATTAGTACTGTCAAATCAATAATTCGCAATTAACTGCATCTAACAAAAGTTTGATATATCTGCATGTATGTTTGTGTATGTATGTATACACACACACACACAAATATATTATACATTTACAAATTTGTATTACGATACAATGAATCGATTTGATTGCACTAACATATGAATATAGCTCTACAACTATTTTTTTTTAAATCACAACTATAAAAAACTATTAAAAAATCACTATAATTTTTAATAGTTTTTAATAGAATAAAGCTGAAATAAAATAAAACAAATATTACATGAAAAAAGAGAGTAGCTAGAAATAAACAAAAACTAAAATCTATGACAAAAGTACAAAATAAAGGACTCAAACAAAAATAAAAGCTACATTAAAACATTAATACTAATACTAAATATATAATACTAAAATAAGACTTATTACAAACACAATATTATTGTATTATATTATTTACTACATATTTTATTCTGATAACCTTTTAGTCGATATTAATTCAATATTATTATTATTCCAAGCATGTGGAATTAGCATTGCTTATGAAGAGTTATAGAAATACGTTTTCCTTGCCCTTGTATTATTTTATCAGGCAGGCTTCAAGTTAAGTATTACCAAATCACTTTCATATTCATAAATATTTACAAAAACATTGACAGGTGAACCGGAGTGTATGAAACCCTCAGTGTACGAAACCTTCAAAGCTTAAAATGAGCTATTTAATGCATGGCACGAAGCATGCGTGTCATGAAAACATTTCTCACCGTTTTCATTATAGTGAAGCCCAGTCCAGTAAATCAATAACCCCAGGGATGCCTGCAGCGTATGATAATACATGGCACAAATCAGTCTAGACGTCTTTTAAGAAGACGCATTCCCTGCACACGCCAGAATTTCGATTGTGTATCCTGAACAATCCAGCCGGCCGTTCACGCTGGCAGTCAGTGTGTAAAACAAAGCTTAATTAGGACACACAGCAGTAAGTGAGGGGAGGTCTGGCAGCCCGAAGGTTAGAGCCAACATACTTTCATGCAATTCAATCCGCCTGAGAGACACAAAACAAATTAAAGGGCTGGCGAGATCACCATGACAACAAAGGGCTGTCATCATGTGCAGCATTCAAGATGCTTTTCCTGTCGGTTTTGTTTTTCAGCCAAAATTGACTATTGAAACATCAAGAAGAAATGGAGTACATGCACAAACTCACACAGTAATTATCAAAAACATCGCCCGTGGGACATGCTGCAGTTTTTGCTGGAGTTCTCTGGAAACATGAGCACATGAAGTCATGCATGTGTGAATAAAAGATGTGCAGCAAACATGCAAATCGAGCTTGTGCACACAAACACCAGACTAAAGTAATAACTCCAGTAATTTACCTCACATGCCGTCAGAGCATGTTTACAGACATGCCCCCCATTATTTATGCTTCGGACATTAATTATATCTCTGAAGTAAAAACGTATCATTTGTTAACAGGAGGTGTGTTATGACTTTCCTTAAAACCGGATCTATGACCTGGCAGATGATTAAAAAAAAGCACTATTTAACAAAAAAATAAATAACAACAGGCCTATAATTAACACCAGTAAACGACCACCTAGCAACAACCCAGAACACCCTAGAAACCACCAAACAATTCCCTAAAACCCACTCAGAACACCTGAAATGCCCTTATTTACAATATCCTTAAAACTACCTAGCAACCACTGAACACATATCAACTACTCCCTCCCTACACCCTAGCAACCAGCAAACAATGCTTGAGGAATTAACTACTAGAAACCTCTCAGAGCACCCTAGAAACAATGCATTTTGAAACCACTTAGACAACCAAAGCAAAAACGAAACACTGCCCTAAAATGCCACACTCAAAAGTATGTACTTTTTTTTCACAAAAAGAGCATAGATGGAGTATGGGGCGAGTTTGGCCCCCTGAGACCAGAGCCAATGATTTTGTTTGATCTATGAATAAAAAATAATAAAAAGTAAAAACAGTCATATTTTCTCATTTTATTTGTCTGATCTTATTCTTTTAGTGAAGAATAAGTAAAGATAATTGTTTTTAGAATGACACATTTTTTTAGGCTGCTCTATCTCAGTGCTCTAACAGCACTAGTCAATGTCAAAATGATTGAGATGGCCAATCAAATCAAAGAAGGCGGGTCTTACTGTCATACTGTCACTGTCAAAACAACGCAAAACAACCACAGCCAATCAGAGCAGCGTGTGGGTGGGCTCTAGCGGCAAGTGCACAGCACCAGAGATTAATCTTGACAGCACTCGCAAGGAAATTAATAAGTAGTACATAATCAAATTCACAAATATTACACCATTTAAACTACTAAAAATACATACTGAGTTACTAAAACAATCGTTGTCATAGAATATACTTGTTTGAACACTCTTGTTTCAATGCATTTAATTTCAAGATCTGAGGTGAATCATCCTTTGCTGCTTTTAGTATGACAAATCTGGGAGCACTAAATGATATTCAAAGTAACACTTTTAAAATTAAATAAAGCACATAAACCCTACCTGAGATTAACATTGCTATGTTTTGTGGTGTTGTCGCATTAATTGCGTCGCAGCTTGTGTAGTCAAGTCTTGGACAATGATAGAATGTTTTATGATAGAAATATTATACAACTACTCAACCTATAAAATTTTGCCTTTTTAAATTTAAAAAATGTGATCATGATTCACGGACGAGGCAAGAAAAGCGTTTGCATTTTCTACATATTAGACATACGAGTAAGAGTAAATTTGTGCACATTTTAAAATAAAATATTATTTGCAACCAGTTTAAATTGATTACTTCATTAAATGCTTTTTATTCATGTAAAGGAACTGTATGTAAGAAATGTATTTCAATTAATCATTAAAATGGCCCTGATATGTCACTAGAAATTAAGAAATCATGCTCATTTCAAATATTTATGTCACTGACAACAGTACCCCGGCCAGGATATTGTGATATAAAAGTTGTTGTTGCAGCCCTCAACTGATGTTGATGTTGACATGTTGTGTTTTGGTCTGAAGCTCCGCCCTCCACCTATCGACCAATCACAAAGTCAGTAGTGTTTCGGCATCCGGGTTGCCAGATCTGCTCTTGTTACCACAGCTGCAGCTGCAAACGTTCCTGCTGATCCTATGCCTATCTGGCAACCTCGAGTCAGGGGGAGGGGGAGAGGGGATAGTGATTGCAGTACCAGTTTTGGCCACTATCTTACATACACTTCCTTTAATTATTCCGTTCCTTCATTATTATTATTATTTATAATAATTTATTACACGGCTCTGTGAAATACTTGATTCTGATTGGTCAATCGTGCATTCCAGCGGTATGTTATTTCCAGATAACACCCGCTCATACGGGTACTACGAGTTATCTTGACCGGTACTACTTCTATGCTTAACGCTGGCGCCATCTTGTAGCTTAAACAGCCTTGGGTTACAATGGAAGACTTCAAGGCAGGTTTCCTTTATAACGTTTTTAATATCGATATTTTTCTTACACAAACGCATCGAGTTGAATCAGAAGGCTCTATTAACCCATCGGAGTCGTGTGGAGCACGTTATTTGACGGACAGCTGCATTTTTTATGGACTTCAAACACAACTACAACTACTGCTTGGATTAACGTTAGCCTGGACTTTTTAAATATAACTCAGATTGTATTTGTCTGAAAGAAGAATGTCATATAAACCTATGATAATTTGAGGGTGAGTAAATCATAGGCTTTGTTTCATTTTTAGGTGAACTAACCCTTTCAGCATTAATTTCCAACTTTTAGCAAGGTTTTAGTTCAAGGGCTTATGGCAAATCTTCAGCAATAGATAAAGGCTTAAAGCAGGATGGAACTGTTTTTCTACGCGGATGCTTTGCATAAAAGCTAATAAAATATTTAATCTCAAGACAATATTTTGTGTCTAATAATTATTTTTTTGAGACTAGTAGCCGTGTAATAAGCGGGAAAATGTACACCCAGTCGGTTGTTATCGCAGAATAAACCCCTTGAGAGTGATCACTCTGTCGGGGTTTATTCTGTGATAACAACCGGCTGGGTGTACATTATCCCTTACATAAATGATACCCCAAAAGGTGTACGTTTGACTCGTGTATGATAATTTTCTTCCAAATACGATAATTTTGAGCTTCTGTTATGAAACTTGGACATTTCCAGTCTGGCAACACTGTGCGCGATCCAGTATAAGTATAAGCGTGGCGTGGAAGATGGATGTATGGATGGATGCCTATAATGAGTTTTATACAAACCATCTTGTTTTTTTATTGTTTAATTATTAAAAATTACCAGAGCACATCAACCATCATATGGAAGAATAAATAAGATAAAATTTGTCCATTAATATGCATAATTTACCATATTTCATGGGGTACCCACTACCCAGACTTCAACACAATCTATAGTTTAAAATATGAAATTTATTCACAGACATAAAAAAATGAATAAACAATTATTTGACTTAAAGTAGTTCTTACCACTGAATTGAATGCTTATTTTTGTCCGTAAATCAATATGTTTAGAATAAAAAGATAAAGAAATTAAATAACAAATGAACTTTCAATTTATGCGGGTGCGTGGGTTTTCCATGGAAGACAAAAAAGCGTGTGCTGGAGAATGAAGATAGAAACAAACCCACAAATTTATGATTTCTATGCTTTTCATTCTATGCTTAACCCTGGCTTAATATTTTAATAATAATAATAATGTTACATTTATATAGCGCTTTTCTAGGCACTCAAAGTGCTTTTACATAAAGAGGGGGGATCTCCTCAACCACCTGGATGATGCGATGGCAGCCATATTGCAACAGAACGCACACCACACACCAACTTCCTGTGGAAAGGAGACCGAGTGATGAAGCCAATCAGGACAGGGGGATGATTAGGAGGCCATGATGGACAGAGGCCAATGGGCAAATTTGGCCAGGATGCCGGGGTTACACCCCTACTCTTTTTTTGAAGGACATCCTGGGATTTTTTATGACCACAGAGAGTCAGGACCTTGGTTTAATGTCTCATCCGAAGAACGCTGGTTATTGACAGTATAGTGTCCCCATCACTATACTGGGGTGTTAGGACCCACACAGACCACAGGTGAAGCGCTATTGGTCTCACTAACACCTCTTCTAGCAGAAACCTAGTTTTTCCTAGTTGGTCTCCCATCCAGGCACTGACCAGGCTCAGCCCTGCTCAGCTTCAGCGGGAAACCAGTCTTGGGCTACAGGGTAATATGGCTTTAGCTATAAAGTTAGATTTATCTTATCATTATAATAAGTTTTGATTACACAAAAACATCCGCAACATTTTAATTGGAATATTAAATAATAACCATTAGGGAACATTCTGTATCATAACTTATTTTTTGGAAATTTACACTAACCACTATGTTCGGGGATTGCTTTTTTATGGTTGCAAAATAATAAAGACAATCATGCAAGCTCTACTGCAAAAAATAAAAATAACAAATGCAATTTTTTATTATTACTCGCTTCAAGAAAATGTACTATATCATTTCTGACCTATTTATAAAAAAGAAAAAAAATATTCATAATAAAAGCCATGCTGTGATCACAGTCATTGAATGAATGGATGCTGAGCTGAACAGAACGCTGGGTTGGAGGAGGTGGGAGGGGAGCAGGTGTGACGACCGTCGAGGTTCTCGCACCTCTCTAGGAGGGTTAGAGCAATCAATTCCCTCCTACACACACAGACTGACCGGCTACACAGCATCCACTAATGCTTGACCCTCTTCCTCGCAATCAGAAACCAGACTCATATTTAGGGTTTACATTAAGAACCGACCTTTCCCAGGGGACAGGACGAGACTCTTATATGTCACACATACGCAGCTTTAACTGAGACAGAAAGACGAGTAACACACCAGATGGCGACACTTTCTTAACAGAAAAAAGTGAGAAGTGTGACATAACCTTGGCTGGAATTACTGGAGCTTTCATTTAAAGATTATAGCTTGATATGAAAAAAGTTTCAGCCAAATTAATCAAAATGTATTTAAGCAGAGTTATATTCACAATGTTTTTCAGCCTTTTTAAATAAATCATACAAAATAATCTACAAAATGTGACTTACTCAAAGTTCCTGCATGGATCAATTATTTCTAAATGCAATGAATATGGACAACGCGATATGATAAACAATTATAAACAACAAATAATAATAATAATAATAATAATATTAAAAAATGTTAAAATACACATTACCTACTTAATGCTCCCGCAAAACTGCAAGCTTCGATTAGAAATTAAAAATGTTTATACATTTTTAACTAATAATATTTCCTTCTGTAATGCTTTAAGATACCATATTTAAAAAATAATTCGTTTTTAATAAGTATTGAACAATAGGTTTAACAATAGGTTAAAAATATAAATTTATTATGATGCATCAAACAAAACCCTTCTGTAATGTTTATCAGGTCATTAATGTACCACATTTACAAAATAGTTTTGAATAAATAAATGAATAATGTTAAAAAAAGTTCAAATATATTACCTACTCAATGTGTGAACAATATTGCAGTTTAATTTTAATACATATAATGCTTTACAGATTATTAATGCAACACTTTTAGAGCAAATCCAAAATATTTTTGAGAAAATCCCATGTATGCAGGGCCATTATGGGCCCTTCAAGGTTTTAAGACAATAATTAACCCAGACCACCTTAAATATCTTTTCTCAAGCCTCCTTAAATCAATGTACTCCATTGGCAGTTGCCATGGCAACTATGGGAGAAGTCTCTTTTTCAGGCTCTTTCATTCACTGAGTGGCTTATGTATATTAGAGTGCATTGAATGCACAAGTGTAAATATAAGCGTGTGCATGTGTACCGGATGCGTCTTTAAATGTCCTGTGAAAATTGTGCTATCAAAACCAACCAGCAGGAACCATTCATTAGCAAGCACCGAGTACATTTTGGAGCGTTAGAACAATGGAAAAATTATTCCATTGTTGCTAAATTAAACAGACACGCCTCTGTAGTTACACAAAGATGTTTAAGTTTTGTGACTGACATTGATTTTGAAGGCAAAATTTGGTTGATACATACAGATCATCTTTTATCTAGCCGCTGAAGGGAATTTGTAATAAATCTGTGCCGCCCCATGAGGATCATAATCTGAATTAAATTCTGAATAATGTACATGTCTGATCTTTGAAGACAGATGTGGATCAAATTTTCAATACACAAAGTGATTTTTATGCAGCAGATAGTATTGAACACAATGGAAATCAATCATGATTATGTGTATGAGCTTAAGTCGTTGCACAGACCTGCCCAAAAATAGTCTATGTTGTGCTACGGAGAGGGATATTAGTAGGCATGTCACAGAAAGGCATTAAAAGGCCTGTGGAAAGAGATATTGATTTCTCTGGCCCCATTAAATTGCATTTTAATTCAACAAAAGGTTTCAAAGATAGTACATTTGGGTACATAGAAGCACTAAATGAATGAATGAATGAATGAATGAATGAATGAATGAATGAATGAATGAATGAATGAATGAATGAATGAATGAATGAATGGCAAACGAAACAAATGAAGGCATGCATGGATGGATAGATGAATGAACTAACTAATAAATTAATGGAAAAGGAGGATGAATGGCTTTATAGATCAACGAAATCCCTTTCTTATTAAACAAACGAATGAATGAATGAATGAATGAATGAATGAATGAATGAATGAACAAATCAGCAGCGTATAGATACTTAAAGGATGGGTGAATGAATGAACGAACAAAAACAAAGCGTATGGATGGATGACTAAAAAAGCCCCAAAAAACAAAACAAAAACAAACAAACGAATAACCAAAGAAATGAATGAACTGAGAATAGAGGGTCTGATCTATATATGGAATAACAAACAAACAAATGATGAATGGCTTAATAGATTACGAATAAACAAGCAAATGAATGAATGGAAGATGGATAAAGGATGGGTGAATGAACAAACAAATAAATAAATAGACGATGGATGATGGATGGATGGATGGTTTAACAAACAAACTAATTAATCTAACTAAGCAAACTAATAAATAAAGGATAGATGGCTTAAAGGATGAATGAATGAACAAAAAAATAGAGAAAGGATGGATGGATGGATGGATGGATGGATGGATGGATGGATGGATGGATGGATGGATGGATGGATGGATGGATGGATGGATGGATGGATGAACAAACATGCAAATGAATCAATGTGCAAATGAATAGATGATTAATGGCTTAATGGAGGAATTAACTAACAGATGGTTGAATGGATGGATGGCTGAGCAATCAAACAAAAATAAATCACTAAGCAAACGAAAAAATGAATAGAGTATAGATGGCTAAATGGATGAATGAATGTACAAACAAATGGAGAAAGGACAGATTAGACTAATAAAGCGCAAATTAATAGATGATAAATGGCTTAACGGATAAATGAACTAACAAATGGATGGATGGGTGGATGGATGGATGGATGGATGGATGGATGGATGTCGGACAAACACACAAATTAAAAGATAATAAATGGCTTAAAAGATAAATTAACTAATAAAAGGTTGGTTGGTTGGTTGGTTGGTTGGATGGATGGATGGATGGATGGATGAACGAACATGATTAAACAAACAATATGAATGAATGAATGAATAAATTAATGAAGGATAGATGCTTAATGGACTAAAGGATAAACAAATGGATGGCTCTAAAGATTGATGGCTTTATGAATGAAAAAAAAGATAAACAATTAAAGAGATAAACTGATGCATCAATGTTGAATGAACATTCTTTTTATCCAATCCATCCAGTCATTCATAAACACAGTGTGTAAACATCATAAGCTAGTAGAGTTCGTCTTTCTGGATGTTTCATGAAACCAGAGCACAATCTGAGCGTGTCCTGACATCGAGAACAAACGCACAAAATGGAAAATCATGTTACACTCTCACGCGTATGTCTCCGGGGTGTTAAATTACAAGTAGAGGTCACGACACCAAACTTCTCCGAGTGTAAAGAGGAGAAAGATACTCACACACACATTAAAACACCAGTGCACTCACCATCTTCCTCACATTCCTCTGGGGGCTTGGCTTTCTTCGCTAGTCGAGGGTCGAGCCATGACGTCGTTTTGGTATTGTGACTGAAAAGAAAATAATTTTGTAACAATTAATAGTACATAGTTACCAGCATCCAAATCCAAATTATGTCAGCCAAATGTTGGTACAAGCCTCACTTTGAAATGTAAAACATTCTAGACTAGATATCCCAGAAGGCCTCAGTCACAGTGGTTGGGGGTTTTCCAGTTAAAACAATGACAATTAATAGTTTTAATAAGTCCCTCGTTTCTCATTAAGGACAGATGGATGGAGGGGAACATCTTTCTCTCACTCTTAAGACTGTTCTTCCATCTACTACTCCGGCAGATTCTGTTTTATGGTGAACCATTCATCATCTTGATGATTCATGGTGGTAATTGAAATTGTACCATGTACTAACGCTAAGTGATATTGAATATTCATGCTATTTTAAAATACTGTCATGAAATTCACGATTTAAATAAAATAATAAAATAGTATTTATTCAGAGTGGATTAAAGAATGATAAAACGGATGTTCTAGTATTTCAGACTTTAATTTCTAAGACAAAAGTTTGAAAAAGTCGTCTGCTTCAAGGAATAGAATAATGATTGGTTTGCATCAACACTAGTTCATGGAAGTCCACATGCAGCATTTTATATCTTTTAAAATGTGTTCTTATGAAATAATAAATACTGCTTTTTATGACTAATTATTTGAATATTTTTGTTTATAAAAATGAAAACAATATATTTTTGTTATTTACTTTATCTAGCATTAAACATTTTAAATCAAATTGGCAATGACTGTTTAGTTGAAATAGAAATGTAATAATTTATAGAAATAAGAAAATATTAATTTATAATTCATATTCATATAATTTATATTAAAATGTATTTATTAAATATATTAAATTAATGAATGAAAAAAATCTACTAATTCCACTAATTTCTACTTATTTCAGAGCAAGTACTCAAATTAAATTCCTTAAAAAGATACAAATAACAACATTAAAATATATCATTTTAGCCAGAATCGCCTGTAGGATTTCATCTGAGGGTACTTTTTTGGGGGCAAAAACAGCCCTAAATAGTTTAAAAATTCAATATGCGCTCATGTTAGAAATTCAACTTAGAGAGAAGTTTTCCTTTCCTAGTAGCCTATGTTTAACACGACTTTCAGACCCAATCAGATTTAGCAAATGTGAATGGCAACAACAAAAAATCTTTACAAATTTGTTTCGAGCTACATTCATATATGTTTTGAAATCCAGTCAAAATCACATTTCTGGAAATCCCTTTCAGACTAACTGCTCTGATCGTATTTCGCTTGATTATGTGACTTTTCACCCCACGTAAAATGTAAGTGTCAGAAGTTGTCACAGGAAACATGCTAAAAGTCGCTGCAGAAACAAGGTTGTGTTGTTGTAAAGTGACGGACGAGCAGAAAACGACAATATAACGGAGAAATGTTGAGATTGGCAGCACAGAATAAATCTGCATCTGAAGGAACACACACTGCTGCTGCTGGCGCAGACTCTGAACACAGCGCGGGCCCGACTTGACAGTCGCGCAATCTTGTGTTGTTTCCACCAGCGTATCACATCTCAGTTTCATTTAATTAATTAATGTCTAAAATATAAAAAAGAGAAGCCTAAAATGAACGTGTCACCACCACATCAGCACCGAAAACATATACTGGTAATGCAAGTTACAGGTAAATACAGGACGATGATTGCACAACCTATTCGATGTTCTATAATTAAATCAACTAATCGAATATTAGCAAATCGTGACTCCTCACTAAGCAGTAGCTGAAGTTACCTTTACCTTTTTGTATATAATTGTTTGAAGGAAAATATCCACTTAATCCAGCGCTGTTTGTTCCCAGTGTTCTTAAGTAGCCTATCTTAGTTTTGCCTCTGTTTTACTGACTGAGAAACCGCTTCAGATGATTCAGTGAAAGACATGTATATTGGCCATATAAAAAAAAAGAAAGAAAGAGAACTGACTGAAAAGAATGATTCATTCACAAAGGATTGGCATCGCTGGTTCAGTCGACAGAAATACGGGACACTGCTGAAATTTCCACAGGGAAAGTGTTTCTCAGGTCTGTCGGATCGTTCATGATAGGCAAAGTCTGGACACCCCTAGGCGCCGCTGATTTTAGCTATGTTTCCAACCCGACTGTGTCTGAAGTCCAGCTAATCATTTCCAAAACACAGTCAACTGAACTACAATAAACTGAGTGAGCTCAATACGGCACACATAAATAATTCAGACATCCGTAACAATCTGTAAAAGAGGACACTGCAACAGGTAGCGCTCCATATGTTCACACCTCTTTCATTATGAAGTGTGCTTTGAAGTGCACTTCACTCACTCTATGAAGTAAACTTCTCCTTTTTCAGTGTAGGCCATCTCCCAGTTGTCTGGCAAAGGGCCCAGCTCGTCGTTCTCCTGGGAGTCTTGTGGGGACTTGGGGGCGTCTACTTCTTCCTCCTGGGCCTCTGTGGCGGTGAGGGTGGGGGTTTCGGGTGGGCATGGCTGGACGGGCACGTCTCCAGAAGCATCAGTGCTCTTGTCCTCATGTTCGCTCGATTCTGGGAGGAAAACAAAATGAATCAGTGTCAAGAGCGACCTTCTGACTCAGAGAATTATTTGACAGTAGATTATTAGAAAGGATGGTACAAAGAGATACGGTTACATAAAACAAACAAGTAATGATAAGGACAGTCAAAGGCAACTTGTATTAACACACATTTCATTTTGAATGCCTCTTACACATTTATTGCATTCATTAAATTAAGACATGTTATAATAGTGAAGTATCCTATGAGTCACAATGAATCGATTGATTTTTATCCAATCCCGCTCCAATCAGAAGAGAATCAATCCAAAAACAGCACTAGTGTAAAGAAAACCCAGCTGATTACATCAGAGATGGCAGAAAGAATTGAGACTTGTGTTGTGTTTTCAGTGAATTATTTACGCGTCTGTTTCGCTTAAAAACATAAATAATTAATTCGTAAATAATTGTCATATTCTCTGAAGAGCGCTTGCCCTCAACCATCTCGCTGCGTGAAATACAGACTGAACTTAACGTCAAAACATCCTACCGCTGTATGGCCAGATGTGCAAACTACGTTTCTCGACTGGATAAAGTAAACCAGCGTTTTTGCTAGTAAAGTTTTGATAAATGAGGATTGCAAACAAGGTAAAGACGTTATTTTGATGTGCTAAAAATGTATGTATGTGCGTTCTATATGCACTGATCTCACAGTGTTTATGCACATACCAATTTCATTACATTCACGTCGTTTCAAAACATATTTGATGTCATATGTATGTTGCAGTGTTTAGCAATTCTGAATGGATCAGTGTACGGTATATGCAGTAAGGTCAAGGCGCTCAGTTTAGGGTTATTTCAGAATCTCCAGTAGGTTCTGTTCAGTATCACATGTTGCTGTAGCACTGTACACAAACTATACATACTATGAATTGTGAAAAGTTAAATACATATTAAATGTTGATTTAATGGGTGCTTTGGGGTGCATTATGGACTCCTTCAATTATTTGGTTTAGTGTTCTTTTGTCTCCTAATGTCCTTTTTTGGAAAGACACCTAAATGTACCTTGAAAAATGAAAATACTGTTTTGTGAGGATCACCCTTCAATTTAGATGGTTTACTTTTCTAGACATTGCAAATGATGAAAAATTTAACATGCTAAACAAAAAAAAATGGTCTTTGCAAAAATTCACACAAAAGGGTGTGGTTAATCACAATTTATCTATTGACAGCCCCAATTTACATTACATAAAAGTTTCAATATAAATTACATTAAAAAGGTAGCCTAGAAATCTAGACGCACCCTAGCGGCAGCAAATTTAATCTGCCCGCAAGTGTTGTCTAGGAACTCTCAATACCCTTCTGAGCTGTTTTCCTCTCACTCTGGACGGGCCAATCACATCGTGTATAGAGTCGGCGGGCGGGGCCATAATGACGATGGCCGAGTTGCGTTTGCGTACTTCTAGTAAACACAGAAACTGGCAAACGGCTGCGGTCTTTCGAATCAGCTTTGACTGCGATTCTGGAAGACTTGGAGTTAAGCTTTTCTCTGAGAAAAGAACGGCACTGAAGTTATTCTTAAAAAGGGAAGATGTGTTCGGAGTTTAGCCGACCGAATACTGTGAATGTTTAATCTATCAACTTGTGGGTCTGGCTTGTCAGGCTATTAAAAAGGTGCACTGTGTAAAATTTAGTGCCATCTAGTGGTGAGGTTGTGAATTGCAACCATCTACCGCTCACCCATTCCTTTCGAAGAATGTAGAGATGAAATGTTTGCAGACGAATATCTAGCATTCTGTAGAGAAGTTTGTCTGTTTAGGGCTACTGTAGAAACATGGTGGTGCAAAATAGCCACTTCCGTGTAAGGGGACCTGCGGTGTATGTAGATTGAAATGGTTCATTCTAAGGTAATAAAAACATAACGGTTCATTATGTAAGGACTTTATACTCCACTGAGAACAGTTATGTATATTATATTGCATTTCTGTCAATAAATCCTCATAAATATTGCACCTTTAAATTATATTTTAGGTTACGATAAATGTACGTGTGCTACAGTACACTTTAACCATTCTTTCATTTCAAGTCATTTCAAATTTTACAATGGAACAAAGAGAAAATGCCTTTTTTATAGCCTAGAAATCTAGACGCACCCTAGCGGCAGCAAATTTAATTTGCCCGCAAGTGTGGTCTAGCAACTCTCAATTCCTATCTGAGCTGTATTGCTCAGTATGGCCTAGTTGCGTTTGCGTGCTTCTAGTAACACAGAAACTGGCGAACGGCGGCGGTCTTTCGAATCAGCTCTGCCCGCGCCTCCGGAAGATTTGGAGTTAAGCTTTTCTCTGAGAAAAGAACAAAGAGCGGCACTGAAGTCATTCTTAAAAAGGGAAGATGTGTTCGGAGTTTAGCCGACCGGATACGGCGAATGTTTAATCAGTCAGCGAGGAGCGAGCTCCCCTTCACCGTCGTTGCTCTGGTTGGTGTAGGGCTATCCTATCGCGTGCAGAGGGAGTTTGAAAGACAACCGTTTATCCCGCCCCTCGGATTGAGCCCTGTCTATGGTGAGTTTCCAGACCAAACATCTTGATGTGGGTCTGGCTTGTCAGGCTACCTTTTTTTAAGTTATGTTTTTAGACTTTTTTGCCTTTTATTGGATAGGAGAGTAGAGATTTTGATGGGATCGGCCAAGGACCTCGAGCTGGAAATGGAACTCGGGTCGCCGGAGGCACAGGTGCGCTATATAAAGGTGCACTAACCACTTGGCTATTGGCGCCAAAAAGGAATTGATTGTCTAAGTCCCTCAAATTCTTTAAAGGAAGCCGTCTAGAGAAGTTAGGACCCATTTTAGCAAATTTCAGTGAATCAAATCAAGATGCTTATTCAAAGATCTGCATCTGAAATGTTAACAGACATGTACTGTATGTATATGGCATTTTCCATATAATTACAATGTTTTATTAAAATACAAATATTGCTAGGTCTTCCACATAAATAAAAGGAATAACTTTTTTAATAAATTGCTATATTCGTCCATATAAATGCGTGAACAAGTACATTTTTGTTTGTCCTCATTTAGCAAAACAACTAGTAAAGAAGCCCTATTCATTTACCAGCCCTAATTTTTTTTACATTCCACCAACCCTAAAAAAACGTGCCTTAATGGCTCAGTATGATTCAACAGCTCATTTTGGAGTTACAAACAACAATCTTTCATTAGAAACGAGTTGCACTAACTATGAAGTAGTGTTGTCACGATACCAAATTTTTGACTTCGATACGATACCAGACTAAAATACCTCAATACCGATACTAAATCGATACCACGATAAAAAACAAACAAAAAACAGACAATATGAATAATATGACAACAGAACTTATTATTCATTGTTTAAATTTTTTTTAACTAAGAATTCACTTGGCCAGCATGTTCCTGCGCTGGTTTTTGCCCATTCCCTCCTCTTATTGCTATAATAACTACATGCCAGTGTGAAGATCTTTACAGAGATCACATTATCAATCATGTTATCATTCACTAACAAATGAACAAAATCTTATTTTATGATATGAGTAATTTAATATTTTTTAAATGTAATCTTATAATTCTTATATAGATTTTTTATTTTATTTTAAAAATGAGCAAAAAATGCAAATTACAAACAATATGACAAAAACAGTGCTTTATTTTTCAGCTACATTAGGTCTATTTAACAGCAGCAAGAAAGAAATTAAATAATCAAATATAAAACTGCTTACTTAGTCTTCACTCTATAATTTAACTATACACAGATATTTTTTATAAATATATTTTAGTTATTTAGCCAAGCATGCGGTGGTTTTCTATTTTTCATTGTTTGCTTAACAGAATATAAGGTCTGGCTTAAGACCTGCACGGATCTAATTACCTCAGCTGTATACGTTCACTAAAGACATATCCGACTGTGTTTATCTGCATACTCGCCACATATGTTTGAGCATTTAAACTTAAATAATAATCCACGGAAGAACTGAATGGCGATCGCATATTTGTTGTCTGAAAGGCGTGTGCGCGCGCTTCAGGTCAGAGTCCGTCAGCGAGAGCACGTCCCGCGCCGCGCTTTTTCTTCTCATGCGCGCATATTTCTGTTGCTTTCTCTGTCATGCGCTGCGTGTATATATATTTAACTCTTCTACTTCAAATGTTTAGTGAACGGTGGAAGCAGAGCTCTGCACACACGTCCTGACACCTGCTGTCACACATCCATGCACATTAAGAAATACAGTTCATATTAGCGCTGTCCTTCTTAAAGTACTGGTACTAATAAAAGTCCATATCGTACCATTTGTAATAGCAGGGTATCGCAATACTACTATGAAGCCTACATTCATAATAGACTTGGTTGGGAGTCGGGTCATTCTAAACTATCACGCTAAAAGTGGTAGTTTGTAACCTGGTGTGATGGCGATGCCGTTGCCATTGACGATGGGGCTCTCTTCCTCCTCCTCTTCAGGTGGCTCAATGCTGTCCTTCTCCATGTTGCTAACGGACTTGTTTCTCTTCCTTTTTCCCTCTGCACTGGGTCGGGCACCGGGCAAGAGTTGGTCCGTCACATTAAACAGCATCGGCGTGGGTTCGGCAGGAGGCTTTGGCGTGCCATAGAAGTTATCTAGAAACAACAACAACAAAAAACACATATTTGGGACTTCAAAATCCTTCCACAGCTACTTGGGATGCAAAAAGGTGAAGTTTGACTTTTCCAGTAACTTTTCATGAACTTTGCTGGAGTTATTTTATTTCTGTGTGATGTTTGCCATTACGGCACCTTTGTTCATTGGTGACTCAATCGTTACATTCGAGATTGAAAATAAATCATGTGTATCCGGGGAAATCTGTTTAATGATTAAAAACTGAGCTCCTGTGGGGGTACGGTACAGGGTTTATGAATTAATTTGCAGGTCATACGGGACAGCAACAGAAGAGGTGAAGTTCATAGATTCATTTACATTACAGCCTGTGAGCCAAAACCATAGACTGAGAGTGGGTTAACCTAAAGTGACCTGAGATCAGCATAATCAAGACCACATGAAACCTACAAAATCAATATACCCACAGTCGTGCTGGCTTCTATTTAAATATTCTATATCCTATTAAAATGACAAAATCGTTTTTTGTGTGTTGAGGTGAATAAATTATAATTTATATATAATAATTAAAGTGTCATTTCTATCTGTGATGGGCTCCCCTCCCACTCTCCAGTGTCACATGATTCTTCAGACACCATTCTAATATGCTGATATGTTTCTTCTCATTATCAATGTTGAAAACAATTTAATAATTTTGTGTGTTTTATTTTAGGATTCTTTGATAAATAGAAAGTCCAAAAGAACAGAATTCATTTGAAACAGATTTGTTTTTAAACATTATAAATGTCTTTACGTCACTTTTGATCAATGATCACTTTTTTTTTTAAACATCTTACTGACCGCAGTGGTCCATCTGCCAAAGGTTCATTTTGTCAACTTTTAGCAGGACACTTTTAGCATTAAGATATTAGTTAATAACATAATAAGCTAATACATTTGATTTCATTCAACAATAGGGATAGTTAACATGAACTAAGAATAAACCATACATATACAGCATTAATTAATCTAAATCTGTATATTTTTGCTTCTAGAGGTTGCTTTTTCAACAAAAAAAAGGTGTGGCTTGATTACGCCTTGATTTCAAAGAGCTTTTATTATACCCCAAACAAGCTCTTCTGCTTCTTCCGGTCATGCGTATGTGGGGTAACGCAGCGCTGTTTTATCATATTAGATACATTTGAGTGTGTTCAAAGTTATGTTATAATGCTACTCTGTGCGTTCACTCGGTGGCTTATGAGACACCTGTTGCACACTGCAGTAAACTAGATATATTCGGGATGGTAAAACACAGTACTCGCGATATATCAAGAAAACCAGATTTAAACAATAAGAGTAACTGTGTTGAGCTATGTAAGACTGAATGTTTTTTTGTCGTTGAAAGATCCAAACAGCTGCTCACCTGTCTACCTGTCTAATAAAAAACATAAAATATTAAAGCGTCCTTGGTGTTTCTATGGTTTACAGAAATTGAGGGTCACATGGGTATGATGTCATTGATAGGCACAGGATATCACAGTCCGTGTCCTGGTTAAAATTGCTTATTTCCCTGGATTTAAACATTCTTAGAAAAATGAGGGATAATGTAAGCACACAAAATATATTTAAATATTTTACAGATAACATTGTTATAGTTTTTTTTGGAAATTTTCATCCAAAAGTCTTACATATTGTGCCTTTAATTTTAACATTTACTAATACATTAATAAAATCAAAAGTTGTATTTATATATTTTATGTATTTTATGTATAAAATTGCTCTCGAGCGTTCACAGACCTGTGCTTTTACCGTTCCAATATGGCGGACGTATTATCAATAGTGGCTCATAGACACACCCAATAATGAGGCATCTATGTTTATTGTTATGATGCTTTGCCTCACAAAATCATGGAAAGGATATCCTCACCTCACAAAGAGAAAAGAAACCTGCATCTGAAAGTAGTCCACACACCTCAGCCGGTCCTCAAGAGACCAATCTGCACTAGTTCTGAATACCTTTGCCCAATGTCAAAGACATGCACGTTCTTTCTTGCGGTAACATCAGGCAAATTTAAGAACATTCATATTCCTAGGCTGCCTAGTTTAACAGGTGTGCCATCCGCTTTATTATAAGAGGTAATGATTTGTGGAGATGTGGGAGGTTTAACACTGAATTTTACTTACCTTCGTACGTTCCACTTTCTAACAAGGCCCCGCTTTTCTCTAATTCCATAAACCGTTCAACGCTCACAAAGTTGTAGTCCACACCTGGGACCTCCCCCTCTTTGGGCTGTCTCGTCGTGCCTGCAGACAAAACAACATACTTTATCACATCTTTCAGAATTCTGGTAAAAGACTATCATAATCATATACCATGGTATTTAGCCAAGTAGACTTTAAATGCATTTCATTTTATTTATAGGTTTATTTAAATAGGACCCCAAATCTATATAGGTAATACCATGGAACTTTCTGGTACTTTTTTTGAAATAAGTAGCTTTTTAAAACTAATAATGACAAACAGTCAGGTCAAACAAATCGCCAAGCAATAAAGTAACTCTGAAAACTCTGTCGTTTCCAAGTTCCATATTGACTGTTTATGTAAATTCGGGCGCATAATTAATGCATTAACTGAGGCTGAGTCTTCTGAGGGTAATCAAACATTCTTAAGAAATCAGGCACTGGGGATTTGCAAGACACATACTTAGCAACGATATCATAATCCAGTCCCTTGAGCTCTCAACCAAATCATCTCTGATTTCACAAAACTCTCACTCTTAAGGGGAAAAAAATAAACACATCAAGCTTTTGGCTTGTGAACTTCACCACGTGAGAAACAGTCCATCCCTGCTGTTTGCTTTTATAAGTTCCCATCATGCCAAAGCAATGACCAATGATCAGGTGAAACAGACTTACAACACGTGAGCAATTCAAATATGAAGCTGACTCGTTCAGAAAAGCCATTTCATGTCTCTGTGGAAAAATTGCAATGCATTCGAGATTATGGTAGCCTTATTTAATTTTGCATTCTTATTAATTCTGGAAATTCAAAGGACAATTTAAGATTAATCAAGTGGGTGATTAATAACAAGACTTGATTTTATTTCTCCTGCATAGGAGACTGACACAAACATGAAGAAATTGTTTAATTAAGTTATTATTTTGTTTGTTTTAGCACACAAAAAGTATCCTCATCGCTTATTAAAATTAAGCTTGAACTACTGGAGTCACATGGACTATTTAAAAAAATGTTTTACTACCTTTCTGGACCTTTAAAGTATTAATTAAATCGTCTATGGGAGGGTAAGAGAACTCTCGGTTTTCATGAAACATATCTTAATTTGTATTAATAAGGTCTTACGGGTTTGGAAAGACGGGTGAGTGAGTAATGACAGAAATGTCCTTTTTTGGTGAACTAACTCTTTAATCAGGACCTTGAAAGGGATGAAAACGAGGCTGTAAGGGAAAGAAATACAGTACGTTTAATGGATTCTACTGTAGTTTAACAACATACCGATTGTTCAAATGACAATGTCTCTCTGAAAAAAAAGAAAAGAAAAAAGTTTCAGTTGACAAAAACTCTTGACTAAAAAATTAAGTACTTTTTATTAAGGACCATTACAATGCGTGCCATTATAAAGACTGAAAGTGTTTCTCAGAGGATGAACCCTTTGAAGGACACAGACTTCAAAAACCATGCATTCAAAGTCATCAATGATCAAACCAAGCATTGTTAAATGGGATGGTCTAGCTAACGGAGGATTGTTCTTATCACCCAGCAACTGTGAAACCATTTATGTACATCATAAAGAGAATAAACTATACAAAATGCAAGCAAGTGAGTCTTTTTAGCTATTGGATATTGCTAATATACTGGTTTAAATTGATTTTGTTTTCAGGATCAGGATCAGGATATTAAAAGAGCCATATTTGGGGCCATATTTTAACGATCTGAGCCTATTCTCTTTAAAAGCCAGTTGCGCTTGCACCAGAGCATGAATCCAGAATTCACTTTGTGATATGCTGGTTTGGAAATATGT